>NC_140992.1:121120537-121353311 GCF_052327205.1 Somniosus microcephalus
GAGGAAGATCGGTGTCTCAGAATGTTTGGGGGCGGAGGAAGATCGTGGTCTCAGAATGATCGAGGGGGGGAGGAAGATCGGGGTCTCAGGATGATCGAGGGGGGAGGAAGTTCGGGGTGTCAGGATGATCGGGGGCGGAAGAGATGGGTCTCAGGTGATGAGGGAGGAGATCGGGGTCAGGATGATCGAGGGTGGCAGAATGGGGTTGAGGGTGAGTAGGGCGGGGGAGATCGGAGTATCAGGATGATAGGTGGGAGGAGATGTGGTTGAGGATAGTCAAGGGGGGAGGAGGATTGGGGAGAAGTAGCAAGGTGGAGGAGTTTGAGGGAGAAGTAGCAAGGTGGAGGAGTTTGGGGGAGAAGTAGCAAAGTGGAGGAGTTTGAGGGAGAAGTCGCAAGGTGGAGGAGTTTGGGGGAGGTGTAGCAAGGTGGAGGAGATTGGGGGAGAAGTAGCAAGGTGGAGGAGTTTGAGGGAGTAGTAGCAAAGGTGGAGGAGTTTGAGGGACAAGTAGCAAGGTGGAGGAGTTTGAGGGAGAAGTACCAAGGTGGAGGAGTTTGGGGGAGAAGTAGCAAGGTGGAGGAGTTTGGGGGAGAAGTAGCAAGGTGGAGGAGTTTGAGGGAGAAGTATCAAGGTGGAGGAATTTGGGGGAGAAGTAGCAAGATGGAGGAGTTTGGGAGAAGTAGCAAGGTGGAGGAGTTTGAGGGAGAAGTAGCAAGGTGGAGGAGTTTGAGGGAGAAGTAGCAAGGTGGAGGACATTGAGGGAGAACTAGCAAGGTGGAGGAGTTTGGGGGACAAGTAGCAAGATGGAGGAGTTTGAGGGAGAAGTAGCAAGATGGAGGAGTTTGAGGGAGAAGTAGCAATGTGGAGGAGTTTGGGGAGAAGCAGCAAGGTGGAGGAGTTTAGGGGAGAAGTAGCAAGGTGGAGGAGTTTGGGGGAGAAGTAGCAAGGTGGAGGAGTTTGGGGGAGAAGTAACAAGGTGGAGGAGTTTGGGGAGAAGTAGCAAGGTGAAGGAGTTTGGGGGAGAAGTAATAAGGTGGAGGAGTTTGGGGGAGATGTAGCAAGGTGGAGGAGCTTGGGGGAGAAGTAGCAAGGTGGAGGAGTTTGAGGGAGAAGTCGCAATGTGGAGGAGTTTGGGGAGTAGTGGCAAGGTGGAGGAGTTTAGGGGAGAATTAGCAAGGTGGAGGAGTTTGAGGGAGAAGTAGCAAGATGGAGGAGTTTGTGGGACAAGTAGCAAGGTGGAGGAGTTTGGGGAGAAGTAGCAAGGTGGAGGAGTTTGGGGGAGAAGTAGCAAGGTGGAGGAGTTTGGGGAGAAGTAGCAAGGTGGAGGAGTTTGGGGTAGAAGTAGCAAGGAGGAGTAGTTTGGGGGAGAAGTAGCAAGGTGGAGGAGTTTGGGGGAGAAGTAACAAGGTGGAGGAGTGTGGGGGAGAAGTGGCAAGGTGGAGGAGTTTGGGGGAGAAGTAGCAAAGTGGAGGAGTTTGGGGGAGAAGTAGCAAGGTGGAGGAGTTTGGGGAGAAGTAGCAACGTGGAGGAGTTTGAGGGAGAAGTAGCAAGGTGGAGGAGTTTGGGGGAGAAGTTGCAAGGTGGAGGAGTTTGGGGGAGAAGTAGCAAGGTGGAGGAGTTTGGGGAGAAGTAGCAAGGTGGAGGAGTTTGAGAGAGAAGTAGCAAGGTGGAGGAGTTTGAGAGCGAAGTTGCAAGATGGAGGAGTTTGAGGGAGAAGTAGCAATGTGGAGGAGTTTGGGGAGAAGTAGCAAGGTGGAGGAGTTTAGGGGAGAAGTAGCAACGTGGAGGAGTTTGGGGAGAAGTAGCAAGGTGGAGGAGTTTGGGGGAGAAGTAACAAGGTGGAGGAGTTTGGGGAGAAGTAGCAAGGTGGAGGAGTTTGGGGGAGAAGTAACAAGGTGGAGGAGTTTGGGGGAGAAGTATCAAGGTGGAGGAGTTTGGGGAGAAGTAGCAAGGTGGAGGAGTTTGAGGGAGTAGCAAGGTGGAGGATTTTGAGGGAGAAGTAGCAAGGTGCAGGAGTTTGGGGAGAAGTAGCAAGGTGGAGGAGTTTGAGGGAGAAGTAGCAACGTGGAGGAGTTTGGGGGAGAAGTAGCAAAGTGGAGGAGTTTGAGGGAGAAGTCGCAAGGTGGAGGAGATTGGGGGAGAAGTAGCAAGGTGGAGGAGTTTGAGGGAGTAGTAGCAAAGGTGGAGGAGTTTGAGGGAGAAGTAGCAAGGTGGAGGAGTTTGAGGGAGAAGTAGCAAGGTGGAGTATTTGGGGAGAAGTAGCAAGGTGGAGGAGTTTGGGGGAGAAGTAGCAAGGTGGAGGAGTTTGGGGGAGAAGTAGCAAGGTGGAGGAGTTTGGGGAGAAGTAGCAATGTGGAGGAGTTTGAGGGAGAAGTAGCAAAGTGGAGGAGATTGGGGAGAAGTCACAAGGTGGAGGAGTTTGGGAGAAATGTAGAAAGGTGGAGGAGTTTGGGGAGAAGTAGCAAGGTGGAGGAGTTTGGGGGAGAAGTAGCAAGGTGGAGTATTTGGGGAGAAGTAGCAAGGTGGAGGAGTTTGGGGGAGAAGTAGCAAGGTGGAGGAGTTTGGGGGAGAAGTAGCAAGGTGGAGGAGTTTGGGGAGAAGTAGCAATGTGGAGGAGTTTGAGGGAGAAGTAGCAAAGTGGAGGAGATTGGGGAGAAGTTGCAAGGTGGAGGAGTTTGAGGGAGAAGTAGCAAGGTGGAGGAGTTTGGGGGAGAAGTAGCAAAGTGGAGGAGTTTGAGGGAGAAGTCGCAAGGTGGAGGAGATTGGGGAGAAGTAGCAAGGTGGAGGAATTTGAGGGAGAAGTAGCAAGGTGGAGGTGTTTGGGGAGAAGTAGCAAGGTGGGGGAGTTTGGGGGAGAAGTAGCAAGGTGCAGGAGTGTGGGGGAGAAGTAGAAAGGTGGAGGAGTTTGGAGGAGTTTGAGGGAGAAGTAGCAAGATGGAGGAGCTGGAGGGAGATGTAGCAAGGTGGAGGAGTTTGGGGAGAAGTAGCAAGGTGCAGGAGATTGGGGGAGAAGTAACAAGGTGGAGGAGTTTCGGAGAAATGTAGAAAGGTGGAGGGGTTTGGGAGAAGTAGCAAGGTGGAGGAGTTTGGGGGAGAAGTAACAAGGTGGAGGAGTGTGGTTGAGAAGTGGCAAGGTGGAGGAGTTTGGGGGAGAAGTAGCAAGGTGGAGGAGTTTGGGGGAGAAGTAGCAAGGTGGAGGAGTTTGGGGAGAAGTAGCAAGGTTGAGGAGTTTGGGGGAGAAGTAGCAAGGTGGAGGAGTTTGGGGGAGAAGTAACAAGGTGCAGGAGTGTGGGGGAGAAGTGGCAAGGTGGAGGAGTTTGGGGGAGAGGTCGCAAGGTGAAATAGTTTGGGGGAGAAGGAGCAAGGTGGAGGAGTTTGGGGGAGAAGTAGCAAGGTGGAGGAGTTTGGGGGAGAAGTAGCAAGGTGGAGGAGTTTGGGGGAGAAGTAGCAAGGTGGAGCAGTTTGGGGGAGATGTAGAAATGTGGAGGAGGTTGGGGGAGAAGAAGCAAGGTGGAGGAGTTTGCGGAGAAGTAGCAAAGTGGAGGAGTTTGAGGGAGAAGTAGCAAGCTGGAGGAGTTTGGGGAAGAAGTAGCAAGGTGGAGGAGTCTGGGGGAGAGGTAGCAAGGTGGAGGAGTTTGGGGGAGAAGTAACACGGTGGAGGAGTTTGAGGGAGAAGTAGCAAGGTTGAGGAGTTTGGGGGAGAAGTAGCAAGGTGGAGGAGTTTGGGGAGAAGTAGCAATGTGGAGGAGTTTGAGGGAGAAGTAGCAAGGTTGAGGAGTTTGGGGGAGAAGTAGCAAGGTGGAGGAGTTTGGGGGAGAAGTAACAAGGTGCAGGAGTGTGGGGGAGAAGTGGCAAGGTGGAGGAGTTTGGGGGAGAGGTCGCAAGGTGAAATAGTTTGGGGGAGAAGGAGCAAGGTGGAGGAGTTTGGGGGAGAAGTAGCAAGGTGGAGGAGTTTGGGGGAGAAGTAGCAAGGTGGAGGAGTTTGGGGGAGAAGTAGCAAGGTGGAGCAGTTTGGGGGAGATGTAGAAATGTGGAGGAGGTTGGGGGAGAAGAAGCAAGGTGGAGGAGTTTGCGGAGAAGTAGCAAAGTGGAGGAGTTTGAGGGAGAAGTAGCAAGCTGGAGGAGTTTGGGGAAGAAGTAGCAAGGTGGAGGAGTCTGGGGGAGAGGTAGCAAGGTGGAGGAGTTTGGGGGAGAAGTAACACGGTGGAGGAGTTTGAGGGAGAAGTAGCAAGGTTGAGGAGTTTGAGGGAGAAGTAGCAAGGTGGAGAAGTTTGGGTGAGAAGTAGCAAGGTGGAGGAGTTTGGGGGAGAAGAAGCAAGGTGGAGGATTTTGGTGGAGAAGTAGCAAGGTGGAGGAGTTTGAGGGAGAAGTAGCAAGGTAGAGGAGTTTGAGGGAGTAGTAGCAAGGTGGAGGAGTTTGGGGAGAAGTAGCAAGGTGGAGGAGTTTGAGGGAGAAGTAGCAAGGTGGAGGAGTTTGGGGGAGAAGTAGCAAAGTGGAGGAGTTTGAGGGAGAAGTCGCAAGGTGGAGGAGTTTGGGGAGAAGTAGCAAGGTGGAGGAGTTTGGGGGAGAAGTAGCAAGGTGGAGGAGTTTGAGGGAGAAGTATCAAGGTGGAGGAATTTGGGGGAGAAGTAGCAAGATGGAGGAGTTTGGGGAGAAGTAGCAAGGTGGAGGAGTTTGAGGGAGAAGTAGCAAGGTGGAGGAGTTTGAGGGAGAAGTAGCAAGGTGGAGGACATTGAGGGAGAACTAGCAAGGTGGAGGAGTTTGGGGGAGAAGTAGCAAGGTGGAGGAGTTTGGGGGAGAAGTAGCAAGTTGGAGGAGTTTGTGGAGAAGTAGCAAGGTGGAGGAGTTTGAGGGAGAAGTAGCAAGGTGGAGGAGTTTGAGGGAGAAGTAGCAAGTTGGAGGAGATTGAGGGAGAACTAGCAAGGTGGAGGAGATTGGGGGAGAAGTAGCAAGGTGGAGGAGTTTGGGGGAGAAGTAGCAAGGTGGAGGAGTTTGGGGGAGAAGTAGCAAGGTGGAGGAGTTTGAGGGAGAAGTAGCAAGATGGAGGAGATTGAGGGAGAAGTAGCAAGGTGGAGGAGTTTGGGGAGAAGTAGCAAGGTGGAGGAGTTCGGGGGGGAAGTAGCAAGGTGGAGTAGTTTGGCGGAGAAGTAGCAAGGTGGAGGAGTTTGGGGGAGAAGTAGCAAGGTGGAGGATTGTGGGGGAGAAGCGGCAAGGTGGAGGAGTTTGGGGGAGAAGTAGAAAGGTGGAGGAGTTTGGGGAGAAGTAGCAACGTGGTGGAGTTTGAGGGAGAAGTAGCAAGGTGGAGGAGTTTGGGGGAGAAGTAGCAAGGTGGAGGAGTTTGGGGGAGAAGTAGCAAGGTGGAGGAGTTTGGTGGAGAAGTAGCAAGGTGGAGGAGTTTGGGGGAGAAGTAGCAAGGTGGAGGACTTTGGGGAAGAAGTAGCAAGGTGGCGGAGTTTGAGGGAGAAGTAGCAAGGTGGAGGAGGTTGGGGGAGAAGTAGCAAGGTGGAGGAGTTTGGGGGAGAAGTAGCAAGGTGGAGGAATTTGAGGGAGAAGTAGCTAGATGGAGGAGCTTGAGGGAGAAGTAGCAAGGTGGAGGAGTTTGGGGAGAAGTAGCAAGGTGTAGGAGTTTGAGGGAGAAGTAGCAAGGTGGAGGAGTTTGGGGGAGAAGTAGCAAGGTGGAGGAGTTTGGGGAGAAGTAGCAAGGTGGAGGAGTTTAGGGGAGAAGTAGCAAGGTGGAGGAGTTTGGGGGAGAAGTAGCAAGGTGGAGGAGTTTGGAGGAGAAGTAACAAGGTGGAGGAGTTTGGGGAGAAGTAGCAAGGTGGAGGAGTTTGGGGGAGAAGTAATAAGGTGGAGGAGTTTGGGGGACAAGTATCAAGGTGGAGGAGCTTTGGAAGAAGTAGCAAGGAGGAGGAGTTTGGGGGAGAAGTAGCAAGGTGGCGGAGTTTGGGGGAGAAGTAGCAAGGTGGAGGAGTTTGAGGGAGAAGTCGCAATTTGGAGGAGTTTGGGAGAGTAGTGGCAAGGTGGAGGAGTTTAGGGGAGAAGTAGCAAGGTGGAGGAGTTTGAGGGAGAAGTAGCAAGATGGAGGAGTTTGTGGGACAAGTAGCAAGGTGGAGGAGTTTGGGGAGAAGTAGCAAGGTAGAGGAGTTTGGGGGAGAAGTAGCAAGGTGGAGGAGTTTGGGGAGAAGTAGCAAGGTGGAGGAGTTTTGGGGTAGAAGTAGCAAGGAGGAGTAGTTTGGGGGAGAAGTAGCAAGGTGGAGGAGTTTGGGGGAGAAGTAACAAGGTGGAGGAGTGTGGGGGAGAAGTGGCAAGGTGGAGGAGTTTGGGGGAGAAGTAGCAGGGTGGAGGAGTTTGGGGGAGAAGTAGCAAGGTGGAGGAGTTTGGGGAGAAGTAGCAAGGTGGAGGAGTTTGAGGGACAAGTAGCAAGGTGGAGGAGTTTGGGGGAGAAGTTGCAAGTTGGAGGAGTTTGGGGGAGAAGTAGCAAGATGGAGGAGTTTGGGGGAGAAGTAGCAAGGTGGAGGAGTTTGAGGGAGAAGTAGCAAGATGGAGGAGTTTGAGGGAGAAGTAGCAATGTGGAGGAGTTTGGGGAGAAGTAGCAAGGTGGAGTAGTTTAGGGGAGAAGTAGCAACGTGGAGGAGTTTGGGGGAGAAGTAGCAAGGTGGAGGAGTTTGGGGGAGAAGTAACAAGGTGGAGGAGTTTGGGGAGAAGTAGCAAGGTGGAGGAGTTTGGGGGAGAAGTAACAAGGTGGAGGAGTTTGGGGAGAAGTAGCAAGGTGGAGGAGTTTGGGGAGAAGTAGCAAGGTGCAGGAGTTTGGGAGAGAAGTAGCAAGATGGAGGAGTTTGGGGGGGAAGGAGACAGGTGGAGGAGTTTGAGGGAGAAGTATCAAGCTGGAGGAGTTTGGGGGAGAAGTAACAAGGAGGAGGAGTTTGAGGGCGAAGTAGCAAGGTGGAGGAGTTTGGGGGAGAATTAGCAAGGTGGAGGAGTTTGGGGGAGAGGTAGCAAGGTGGAGGAGTTTGGGGGAGAAGTAGCAAGGTGGATGAGTTTGAGGGAGAAGTAGCAAGGTGGAGGAGTTTGGGGGAGACGTAGCAAGGTGGAGGAGTTTGGGCAGAAGTAGCAAGGTGGAGGAGTTTGGGGAGAAGTAGCAAGGTGGAGGAGTTTTGGGGAGAAGTAGCAGGGTGGAGGAGTTTGGGGGAGAAGTAGCAAGGTGGATGAGTTTGAGGGAGAAGTAGCAAGGTGGAGGAGTTTGGGGGAGACGTCGCAAGGTGGAGGAGTTTGGGGAGAAGTAGCAAGGTGGAGGAGTTTGAGGGAGAAGTAGCAACGTGGAGGAGTTTGGGGGAGAAGTAGCAAGGTGGAGGAGTTTGAGGAAGAAGTAACAAGGTGGAGGAGTTTGGGGAGAAGTAGCAAGGTGGAGGAGTTTGGGGGAGAAGTAACAAGGTGGAGGAGTTTGGGGGAGAAGTATCAAGGTGGAGGAGTTTGGGGAGAAGTAGCAAGGTGGAGGAGTTTGAGGGAGAAGTAGCAAGGTGGAGGAGTTTGGGGGAGACGTCGCAAGGTGGAGGAGTTTGGGGAGAAGTAGCAAGGTGGAGGAGTTTGAGGGAGAAGTAGCAAGATGGAGGAGTTTGAGGGAGAAGTAGCAATGTGGAGGAGTTTGGGAGAAGTAGCAAGGTGGAGGAGTTTAGGGGAGAAGTAGCAACGTGGAGGAGTTTGGGGGAGAAGTAGCAAGGTGGAGGAGTTTGAGGAAGAAGTAACAAGGTGGAGGAGTTTGGGGAGAAGTAGCAAGGTGGAGGAGTTTGGGGGAGAAGTAACAAGGTGGAGGAGTTTGGGGAGAAGTATCAAGGTGGAGGAGTTTGGGGAGAAGTAGCAAGGTGGAGGAGTTTGAGGGAGTAGCAAGGTGGAGGATTTTGAGGGAGAAGTAGCAAGGTGCAGGAATTTGGGGAGAAGTAGCAAGGTGGAGGAGTTTGAGGGAGAAGTAGCAAGGTGGAGGAGTTTGAGGGAGAAGTAGCAAGGTGGAGGAGTTTGGGGGAGAAGTCGCAAGGTGGAGGAGTTTGAGGGAGAAGTAGCAAGCTGGAGGAGATTGGGGGAGAAGTAGCAAGGTGGAGGAGTTTGGATGAGAAGTAGCATGGTGGAGGAGTTTGGAGGAGAAGTAGCAAGGTGGAGGAGTTTGAGGAGAAGTAGCAAGGTGGAGGAGTTTGAGGGAGAAGTAGCAAGGTGGAGGAGATTGAGGGAGAATTTGCAAAGTGGAGGAGTTTGAGGGAGAAGTCGCAAGTTGGAGGAGATTGGGGGAGAAGTAGCAAGGTGGAGGAGTTTGAGGGAGAAGTAGCAAGTTGGAGGAGTTTGAGGGAGAAGTATGCAAGGTGGAGGAATTTGGGGGAGAAGTAGCAAGGTGGAGGAGTTTGGGGGAGAAGTAACAAGGTGGAGGAGTTTGGGGAGAAGTAGCAAGGTGTAGGAGTTTGGGAGAGAAGTAGCAAGATGGAGGAGTTTGGGGGACAAGTAGACAGGTGGAGGAGTTTGAGGGAGAAGTATCAAGCTGGAGGAGTTTGGGGGAGAAGTAACAAGGTGGAGGAGTTTGAGGGCGAAGTAGCAAGGTGGAGGAGTTTGGGGGAGAATTAGCAAGGTGGAGGAGTTTGGGGGAGAATTAGCAAGGTGGAGGAGTTTGGGGGAGAAGTAGCAAGGTGGAGGAGTTTGGGGGAGAAGTAGCAAGGTGGATGAGTTTGAGGGAGAAGTAGCAAGGTGGAGGAGTTTGGGGGAGACGTAGCAAGGTGGAGGAGTTTGGGGAGAAGTAGCAAGGTAGAGGAGTTTGGGGGAGAAGTAGCAAGGTGGAGGAGTTTGGGGAGAAGTAGCAAGGTGGAGGAGTTTTGGGGTAGAAGTAGCAAGGAGGAGTAGTTTGGGGGAGAAGTAGCAAGGTGGAGGAGTTTGGGGGAGAAGTAACAAGGTGGAGGAGTGTGGGGGAGAAGTGGCAAGGTGGAGGAGTTTGGGGGACAAGTAGCAAGGTGGAGGAGTTTGGGGGAGAAGTAGCAAGGTGGAGGAGTTTGGGGAGAAGTAGCAAGGTGGAGGAGTTTGAGGGACAAGTAGCAAGGTGGAGGAGTTTGGGGGAGAAGTTGCAAGGTGGAGGAGTTTGGGGGAGAAGTAGCAAGATGGAGGAGTTTGGGGGAGAAGTAGCAAGGTGGAGGAGTTTGAGGGAGAAGTAGCAAGATGGAGGAGTTTGAGGGAGAAGTAGCAATGTGGAGGAGTTTGGGGAGAAGTAGCAAGGTGGAGCAGTTTAGGGGAGAAGTCGCAACGTGGAGGAGTTTGGGGGAGATGTAGCAAGGTGGAGGAGTTTGGGGGAGAAGTAACAAGGTGGAGGAGTTTGGGGAGAAGTAGCAAGGTGGAGGAGTTTGGGGGAGAAGTAACAAGGTGGAGGAGTTTGGGGGAGAAGTATCAAGGTGGAGGAGTTTGGGGAGAAGTAGCAAGGTGGAGGAGTTTGAGGGAGTAGCAAGGTGGAGGATTGTGAGGGAGAAGTAGCAAGGTGCAGGAGTTTGGGGAGAAGTAGCAAGGTGGAGGAGTTTGAGGGAGAAGTAGCAACGTGGAGGAGTTTGGGGGAGAAGTAGCAAAGTGGAGGAGTTTGAGGGAGAAGTCGCAAGGTGGAGGAGTTTGGGGGAGATGTAGCAAGGTGGAGGAGATTGGGGGAGAAGTAGCAAGGTGGAGGAGTTTGAGGGAGTAGTAGCAAAGGTGGAGGAGTTTGAGGGAGAAGTAGCAAGGTGGAGGATTATGAGGGAGAAGTAGCAAGGTGGAGGAGTTTGGGTTGAAGTAGCAAGGTGGAGGAGTTTGGGGGAGAAGTTGCAAGGTGGAGGAGTTTGGGGGAGAAGTTGCAAGGTGGAGGAGTTTGGGGGAGAAGTAGGAAGGTGGAGGAGTTTGAGGGAGAAGTAGCAAGATGGAGGAGTTTGAGGGAGAAGTAGCAATGTGGAGGAGTTTGGGGAGATGTAGCAAGGTGGTGGAGTTTAGGGGAGAAGTAGCAACGTGGAGGAGTTTGGGGGAGAAGTAGCAAGGTGGAGGAGTTTGGGGGAGAAGTAACAAGGTGGAGGAGTTTGGGGAGAAGTAGCAAGGTGGAGGAGTTTGGGAAGAAGTAGCAAGGTGCAGGAGTTTGGGAGAGAAGAAACAAGGTGGAGGAGTTTGGGGAGAAGTAGCAACGTGGAGGAGTTTGAGGGAGAAGTAACAAGGTGGAGGAGTTTGGGAGAAAAGTAGAAAGGTGGAGGAGTTTGGGGAGAAGTAGCAAGGTGGAGGAGTTTGCTGGAGAAGTAGCAAGGTGGAGTAGTTTGGGGGAGAAGTAGCAAGGTGGAGGAGTTTGGGGGAGAAGTAACAAGGTGGAGGAGTGTGTTTGAGAAGTGGCAAGGTGGTGGAGTTTGGGGGAGAAGTAGCAAGGTGGAGGAGTTTGGGGGAGAAGTAGCAAGGTGGAGGAGTTTGAGGGAGTAGCAAGGTGGAGGATTTTGAGGGAGAAGTAGCAAGGTGGAGGAGTATGGGGAGAAGTAGCAAGGTGGAGGACTTTGAGGGAGAAGTAGCAAGGTGGAGGAGAGTGAGGGAGAAGTAGCAAGGTGGAGGAGTTTGAGGGAGAAGTAGCAAGATGGAGGAGTTTGAGGGACAAGTAGCAATGTGGAGGAGTTTGGGGGAGAAGTAGCAAGCTGGAGGAGTTTGAGGGAGAAGTATGCAAGGTGGAGGAATTTGGGGGAGAAGTAGCAAGGTGCAGGAGTTTGGGGGAGAAGTAACAAGGTGGAGGAGTTTCGGGAGAAGTAGCAAGGTGGAGGAGTTTGGGGAGAAGTAGCAAGGTGCAGGAGTTTGGGAGAGAAGTAGCAAGATGGAGGAGTTTGGGGGAGAAGGAGACAGGTGGAGGAGTTTGAGGGAGAAGTATCAAGCTGGAGGAGTTTGGGGGAGAAGTAACAAGGAGGAGGAGTTTGGGGGAGACGTAGCAAGGTGGAGGTGTTTGGGCAGAAGTAGCAAGGTGGAGGAGTTTGGGGAGAAGTAGCAAGGTGGAGGAGTTTTGGGGGAGAAGTAGCAGGCTGGAGGAGTTTGGGGGAGAAGTAGCAAGGTGGATGAGTTTGAGGGAGAAGTAGCAAGGTGGAGGAGTTTGGGGGAGACGTAGCAAGGTGGAGGAGTTTGGGGAGAAGTAGCAAGGTGGAGGAGTTTGAGGGAGAAGTAGCAAGATGGAGGAGTTTGAGGGAGAAGTAGCAATGTGGAGGAGTTTGGGGAGAAGTAGCAAGGTGGAGGAGTTTAGGGGAGAAGTAGCAACGTGGAGGAGTTTGGGGGAGAAGTAGCAAGGTGGAGGAGTTTGAGGAAGAAGTAACAAGGTGGAGGAGTTTGGGGAGAAGTAGCAAGGTGGAGGAGTTTGGGGGAGAAGTAACAAGGTGGAGGAGTTTGGGGGAGAAGTATCAAGGTGGAGGAGTTTGGGGAGAAGTAGCAAGGTGGAGGAGTTTGAGGGAGTAGCAAGGTGGAGGATTTTGAGGGAGAAGTAGCAAGGTGCAGGATTATGGGGAGAAGTAGCAAGGTGGAGGAGTTTGAGGGAGAAGTAGCAAGGTGGAGGAGTTTGAGGGAGAAGTAGCAAGGTGGAGGAGTTTGGGGGAGAAGTCGCAAGGTGGAGGAGTTTGAGGGAGAAGTAGCAAGCTGGAGGAGATTGGGGGAGAAGTAGCAAGGTGGAGGAGTTTGGATGAGAAGTAGCATGGTGGAGGAGTTTGGAGGAGAAGTAGCAAGGTGGAGGAGTTTGGGGAGAAGTAGCAAGGTGGAGGAGTTTGAGGGAGAAGTAGCAAGGTGGAGGAGATTGAGGGAGAATTTGCAAAGTGGAGGAGTTTGAGGGAGAAGTCGCAAGTTGGAGGAGATTGGGGGAGAAGTAGCAAGGTGGAGGAGTTTGAGGGAGAAGTAGCAAGTTGGAGGAGTTTGAGGGAGAAGTATGCAAGGTGGAGGAATTTGGGGGAGAAGTAGCAAGGTGGAGGAGTTTGGGGGAGAAGTAACAAGGTGGAGGAGTTTGGGGAGAAGTAGCAAGGTGTAGGAGTTTGGGAGAGAAGTAGCAAGATGGAGGAGTTTGGGGGACAAGTAGACAGGTGGAGGGGTTTGAGGGAGAAGTATCAAGCTGGAGGAGTTTGGGGGAGAAGTAACAAGGTGGAGGAGTTTGAGGGCGAAGTAGCAAGGTGGAGGAGTTTGGGGGAGAATTAGCAAGGTGGAGGAGTTTGGGGGAGAATTAGCAAGGTGGAGGAGTTTGGGGGAGAAGTAGCAAGGTGGAGGAGTTTGGGGGAGAAGTAGCAAGGTGGATGAGTTTGAGGGAGAAGTAGCAAGGTGGAGGAGTTTGGGGGAGACGTAGCAAGGTGGAGGAGTTTGGGGAGAAGTAGCAAGGTGGAGGAGTTTGGGGAGAAGTAGCAAAGTGGAGGAGTTTTGGGGGAGAAGTAGCAGGGTGGAGGAGTATGGGGGAGAAGTAGCAAGGTGGATGAGTTTGAGGGAGAAGTGGCAAGGTGGAGGAGTTTGGGGGAGACGTAGCAAGGTGGAGGAGTTTGGGGAGAAGTAGCAAGGTGGAGGAGTTTGAGGGAGAAGTAGCAATGTGGAGGAGTTTGGGGAGAAGTAGCAAGGTGGAGGAGTTTAGGGGAGAAGTAGCAACGTGGAGGAGTTTGGGGGAGAAGTAGCAAGGTGGAGGAGTTTGAGGAAGAAGTAACAAGGTGGAGGAGTTTGGGGAGAAGTAGCAAGGTGGAGGAGTTTGGGGGAGAAGTAACAAGGTGGAGGAGTTTGGGGGAGAAGGAGCAAGGTGGAGGAGTTTGGGGAGAAGTAGCAAGGTGGAGGAGTTTGAGGGAGTAGCAAGGTGCAGGATTTTGAGGGAGAAGTAGCAAGGTGCAGGAGTTTGGGGAGAAGTAGCAAGGTGGAGGAGTTTAGGGGAGAAGTAGCAAGGTGGAGGAGTTTGGGGGAGAAGTAGCAAGGTGGAGGAGTTTGGAGGAGAAGTAACAAGGTGGAGGAGTTTGGGGAGAAGTAGCAAGGTGGAGGAGTTTGGGGGAGAAGTAATAAGGTGGAGGAGTTTGGGGGACAAGTATCAAGGTGGAGGAGCTTTGGAAGAAGTAGCAAGGAGGAGGAGTTTGGGGGAGAAGTAGCAAGGTGGCGGAGTTTGGGGGAGAAGTAGCAAGGTGGAGGAGTTTGAGGGAGAAGTCGCAATTTGGAGGAGTTTGGGAGAGTAGTGGCAAGGTGGAGGAGTTTAGGGGAGAAGTAGCAAGGTGGAGGAGTTTGAGGGAGAAGTAGCAAGATGGAGGAGTTTGTGGGACAAGTAGCAAGGTGGAGGAGTTTGGGGAGAAGTAGCAAGGTAGAGGAGTTTGGGGGAGAAGTAGCAAGGTGGAGGAGTTTGGGGAGAAGTAGCAAGGTGGAGGAGTTTTGGGGTAGAAGTAGCAAGGAGGAGTAGTTTGGGGGAGAAGTAGCAAGGTGGAGGAGTTTGGGGGAGAAGTAACAAGGTGGAGGAGTGTGGGGGAGAAGTGGCAAGGTGGAGGAGTTTGGGGGAGAAGTAGCAGGGTGGAGGAGTTTGGGGGAGAAGTAGCAAGGTGGAGGAGTTTGGGGAGAAGTAGCAAGGTGGAGGAGTTTGAGGGACAAGTAGCAAGGTGGAGGAGTTTGGGGGAGAAGTTGCAAGTTGGAGGAGTTTGGGGGAGAAGTAGCAAGATGGAGGAGTTTGGGGGAGAAGTAGCAAGGTGGAGGAGTTTGAGGGAGAAGTAGCAAGATGGAGGAGTTTGAGGGAGAAGTAGCAATGTGGAGGAGTTTGGGGAGAAGTAGCAAGGTGGAGTAGTTTAGGGGAGAAGTAGCAACGTGGAGGAGTTTGGGGGAGAAGTAGCAAGGTGGAGGAGTTTGGGGGAGAAGTAACAAGGTGGAGGAGTTTGGGGAGAAGTAGCAAGGTGGAGGAGTTTGGGGGAGAAGTAACAAGGTGGAGGAGTTTGGGGAGAAGTAGCAAGGTGGAGGAGTTTGGGGAGAAGTAGCAAGGTGCAGGAGTTTGGGAGAGAAGTAGCAAGATGGAGGAGTTTGGGGGGGAAGGAGACAGGTGGAGGAGTTTGAGGGAGAAGTATCAAGCTGGAGGAGTTTGGGGGAGAAGTAACAAGGAGGAGGAGTTTGAGGGCGAAGTAGCAAGGTGGAGGAGTTTGGGGGAGAATTAGCAAGGTGGAGGAGTTTGGGGGAGAGGTAGCAAGGTGGAGGAGTTTGGGGGAGAAGTAGCAAGGTGGATGAGTTTGAGGGAGAAGTAGCAAGGTGGAGGAGTTTGGGGGAGACGTAGCAAGGTGGAGGAGTTTGGGCAGAAGTAGCAAGCTGGAGGAGTTTGGGGAGAAGTAGCAAGGTGGAGGAGTTTTGGGGGAGAAGTAGCAGGGTGGAGGAGTTTGGGGGAGAAGTAGCAAGGTGGATGAGTTTGAGGGAGAAGTAGCAAGGTGGAGGAGTTTGGGGGAGACGTCGCAAGGTGGAGGAGTTTGGGGAGAAGTAGCAAGGTGGAGGAGTTTGAGGGAGAAGTAGCAACGTGGAGGAGTTTGGGGGAGAAGTAGCAAGGTGGAGGAGTTTGAGGAAGAAGTAACAAGGTGGAGGAGTTTGGGGAGAAGTAGCAAGGTGGAGGAGTTTGGGGGAGAAGTAACAAGGTGGAGGAGTTTGGGGGAGAAGTATCAAGGTGGAGGAGTTTGGGGAGAAGTAGCAAGGTGGAGGAGTTTGAGGGAGAAGTAGCAAGGTGGAGGAGTTTGGGGGAGACGTCGCAAGGTGGAGGAGTTTGGGGAGAAGTAGCAAGGTGGAGGAGTTTGAGGGAGAAGTAGCAAGATGGAGGAGTTTGAGGGAGAAGTAGCAATGTGGAGGAGTTTGGGGAGAAGTAGCAAGGTGGAAGAGTTTAGGGGAGAAGTAGCAACGTGGAGGAGTTTGGGGGAGAAGTAGCAAGGTGGAGGAGTTTGAGGAAGAAGTAACAAGGTGGAGGAGTTTGGGGAGAAGTAGCAAGGTGGAGGAGTTTGGGGGAGAAGTAACAAGGTGGAGGAGTTTGGGGGAGAAGTATCAAGGTGGAGGAGTTTGGGGAGAAGTAGCAAGGTGGAGGAGTTTGAGGGAGTAGCAAGGTGGAGGATTTTGAGGGAGAAGTAGCAAGGTGCAGGAATTTGGGGAGAAGTAGCAAGGTGGAGGAGTTTGAGGGAGAAGTAGCAAGGTGGAGGAGTTTGAGGGAGAAGTAGCAAGGTGGAGGAGTTTGGGGGAGAAGTCGCAAGGTGGAGGAGTTTGAGGGAGAAGTAGCAAGCTGGAGGAGATTGGGGGAGAAGTAGCAAGGTGGAGGAGTTTGGATGAGAAGTAGCATGGTGGAGGAGTTTGGAGGAGAAGTAGCAAGGTGGAGGAGTTTGAGGAGAAGTAGCAAGGTGGAGGAGATTGAGGGAGAAGTAGCAAGGTGGAGGAGATTGAGGGAGAATTTGCAAAGTGGAGGAGTTTGAGGGAGAAGTCGCAAGTTGGAGGAGATTGGGGGAGAAGTAGCAAGGTGGAGGAGTTTGAGGGAGAAGTAGCAAGTTGGAGGAGTTTGAGGGAGAAGTATGCAAGGTGGAGGAATTTGGGGGAGAAGTAGCAAGGTGGAGGAGTTTGGGGGAGAAGTAACAAGGTGGAGGAGTTTGGGGAGAAGTAGCAAGGTGTAGGAGTTTGGGAGAGAAGTAGCAAGATGGAGGAGTTTGGGGGACAAGTAGACAGGTGGAGGAGTTTGAGGGAGAAGTATCAAGCTGGAGGAGTTTGGGGGAGAAGTAACAAGGTGGAGGAGTTTGAGGGCGAAGTAGCAAGGTGGAGGAGTTTGGGGGAGAATTAGCAAGGTGGAGGAGTTTGGGGGAGAATTAGCAAGGTGGAGGAGTTTGGGGGAGAAGTAGCAAGGTGGAGGAGTTTGGGGGAGAAGTAGCAAGGTGGATGAGTTTGAGGGAGAAGTAGCAAGGTGGAGGAGTTTGGGGGAGACGTAGCAAGGTGGAGGAGTTTGGGGAGAAGTAGCAAGGTAGAGGAGTTTGGGGGAGAAGTAGCAAGGTGGAGGAGTTTGGGGAGAAGTAGCAAGGTGGAGGAGTTTTGGGGTAGAAGTAGCAAGGAGGAGTAGTTTGGGGGAGAAGTAGCAAGGTGGAGGAGTTTGGGGGAGAAGTAACAAGGTGGAGGAGTGTGGGGGAGAAGTGGCAAGGTGGAGGAGTTTGGGGGACAAGTAGCAAGGTGGAGGAGTTTGGGGGAGAAGTAGCAAGGTGGAGGAGTTTGGGGAGAAGTAGCAAGGTGGAGGAGTTTGAGGGACAAGTAGCAAGGTGGAGGAGTTTGGGGGAGAAGTTGCAAGGTGGAGGAGTTTGGGGGAGAAGTAGCAAGATGGAGGAGTTTGGGGGAGAAGTAGCAAGGTGGAGGAGTTTGAGGGAGAAGTAGCAAGATGGAGGAGTTTGAGGGAGAAGTAGCAATGTGGAGGAGTTTGGGGAGAAGTAGCAAGGTGGAGCAGTTTAGGGGAGAAGTCGCAACGTGGAGGAGTTTGGGGGAGATGTAGCAAGGTGGAGGAGTTTGGGGGAGAAGTAACAAGGTGGAGGAGTTTGGGGAGAAGTAGCAAGGTGGAGGAGTTTGGGGGAGAAGTAACAAGGTGGAGGAGTTTGGGGGAGAAGTATCAAGGTGGAGGAGTTTGGGGAGAAGTAGCAAGGTGGAGGAGTTTGAGGGAGTAGCAAGGTGGAGGATTGTGAGGGAGAAGTAGCAAGGTGCAGGAGTTTGGGGAGAAGTAGCAAGGTGGAGGAGTTTGAGGGAGAAGTAGCAACGTGGAGGAGTTTGGGGGAGAAGTAGCAAAGTGGAGGAGTTTGAGGGAGAAGTCGCAAGGTGGAGGAGTTTGGGGGAGATGTAGCAAGGTGGAGGAGATTGGGGGAGAAGTAGCAAGGTGGAGGAGTTTGGGGGAGAAGTAGGAAGGTGGAGGAGTTTGAGGGAGAAGTAGCAAGATGGAGGAGTTTGAGGGAGAAGTAGCAATGTGGAGGAGTTTGGGGAGATGTAGCAAGGTGGTGGAGTTTAGGGGAGAAGTAGCAACGTGGAGGAGTTTGGGGGAGAAGTAGCAAGGTGGAGGAGTTTGGGGGAGAAGTAACAAGGTGGAGGAGTTTGGGGAGAAGTAGCAAGGTGGAGGAGTTTGGGAAGAAGTAGCAAGGTGCAGGAGTTTGGGAGAGAAGAAACAAGGTGGAGGAGTTTGGGGAGAAGTAGCAACGTGGAGGAGTTTGAGGGAGAAGTAACAAGGTGGAGGAGTTTGGGAGAAAAGTAGAAAGGTGGAGGAGTTTGGGGAGAAGTAGCAAGGTGGAGGAGTTTGCTGGAGAAGTAGCAAGGTGGAGTAGTTTGGGGGAGAAGTAGCAAGGTGGAGGAGTTTGGGGGAGAAGTAACAAGGTGGAGGAGTGTGTTTGAGAAGTGGCAAGGTGGTGGAGTTTGGGGGAGAAGTAGCAAGGTGGAGGAGTTTGGGGGAGAAGTAGCAAGGTGGAGGAGTTTGAGGGAGTAGCAAGGTGGAGGATTTTGAGGGAGAAGTAGCAAGGTGGAGGAGTATGGGGAGAAGTAGCAAGGTGGAGGACTTTGAGGGAGAAGTAGCAAGGTGGAGGAGAGTGAGGGAGAAGTAGCAAGGTGGAGGAGTTTGAGGGAGAAGTAGCAAGATGGAGGAGTTTGAGGGACAAGTAGCAATGTGGAGGAGTTTGGGGGAGAAGTAGCAAGCTGGAGGAGTTTGAGGGAGAAGTATGCAAGGTGGAGGAATTTGGGGGAGAAGTAGCAAGGTGCAGGAGTTTGGGGGAGAAGTAACAAGGTGGAGGAGTTTGGGGAGAAGTAGCAAGGTGGA
This sequence comes from Somniosus microcephalus, assembly GCF_052327205.1. Lineage (NCBI taxonomy): Eukaryota > Metazoa > Chordata > Chondrichthyes > Squaliformes > Somniosidae > Somniosus > Somniosus microcephalus. The sequence continues at coordinate 121,138,296 of NC_140992.1, forward strand.
GGAGTTTGGGGAGAAGTAGCAAGGTGCAGGAGTTTGGGAGAGAAGTAGCAAGATGGAGGAGTTTGGGGGAGAAGGAGACAGGTGGAGGAGTTTGAGGGAGAAGTATCAAGCTGGAGGAGTTTGGGGGAGAAGTAACAAGGAGGAGGAGTTTGGGGGAGACGTAGCAAGGTGGAGGTGTTTGGGCAGAAGTAGCAAGGTGGAGGAGTTTGGGGAGAAGTAGCAAGGTGGAGGAGTTTTGGGGGAGAAGTAGCAGGCTGGAGGAGTTTGGGGGAGAAGTAGCAAGGTGGATGAGTTTGAGGGAGAAGTAGCAAGGTGGAGGAGTTTGGGGGAGACGTAGCAAGGTGGAGGAGTTTGGGGAGAAGTAGCAAGGTGGAGGAGTTTGAGGGAGAAGTAGCAAGATGGAGGAGTTTGAGGGAGAAGTAGCAATGTGGAGGAGTTTGGGGAGAAGTAGCAAGGTGGAGGAGTTTAGGGGAGAAGTAGCAACGTGGAGGAGTTTGGGGGAGAAGTAGCAAGGTGGAGGAGTTTGAGGAAGAAGTAACAAGGTGGAGGAGTTTGGGGAGAAGTAGCAAGGTGGAGGAGTTTGGGGGAGAAGTAACAAGGTGGAGGAGTTTGGGGGAGAAGTATCAAGGTGGAGGAGTTTGGGGAGAAGTAGCAAGGTGGAGGAGTTTGAGGGAGTAGCAAGGTGGAGGATTTTGAGGGAGAAGTAGCAAGGTGCAGGATTATGGGGAGAAGTAGCAAGGTGGAGGAGTTTGAGGGAGAAGTAGCAAGGTGGAGGAGTTTGAGGGAGAAGTAGCAAGGTGGAGGAGTTTGGGGGAGAAGTCGCAAGGTGGAGGAGTTTGAGGGAGAAGTAGCAAGCTGGAGGAGATTGGGGGAGAAGTAGCAAGGTGGAGGAGTTTGGATGAGAAGTAGCATGGTGGAGGAGTTTGGAGGAGAAGTAGCAAGGTGGAGGAGTTTGGGGAGAAGTAGCAAGGTGGAGGAGTTTGAGGGAGAAGTAGCAAGGTGGAGGAGATTGAGGGAGAATTTGCAAAGTGGAGGAGTTTGAGGGAGAAGTCGCAAGTTGGAGGAGATTGGGGGAGAAGTAGCAAGGTGGAGGAGTTTGAGGGAGAAGTAGCAAGTTGGAGGAGTTTGAGGGAGAAGTATGCAAGGTGGAGGAATTTGGGGGAGAAGTAGCAAGGTGGAGGAGTTTGGGGGAGAAGTAACAAGGTGGAGGAGTTTGGGGAGAAGTAGCAAGGTGTAGGAGTTTGGGAGAGAAGTAGCAAGATGGAGGAGTTTGGGGGACAAGTAGACAGGTGGAGGGGTTTGAGGGAGAAGTATCAAGCTGGAGGAGTTTGGGGGAGAAGTAACAAGGTGGAGGAGTTTGAGGGCGAAGTAGCAAGGTGGAGGAGTTTGGGGGAGAATTAGCAAGGTGGAGGAGTTTGGGGGAGAATTAGCAAGGTGGAGGAGTTTGGGGGAGAAGTAGCAAGGTGGAGGAGTTTGGGGGAGAAGTAGCAAGGTGGATGAGTTTGAGGGAGAAGTAGCAAGGTGGAGGAGTTTGGGGGAGACGTAGCAAGGTGGAGGAGTTTGGGGAGAAGTAGCAAGGTGGAGGAGTTTGGGGAGAAGTAGCAAAGTGGAGGAGTTTTGGGGGAGAAGTAGCAGGGTGGAGGAGTATGGGGGAGAAGTAGCAAGGTGGATGAGTTTGAGGGAGAAGTGGCAAGGTGGAGGAGTTTGGGGGAGACGTAGCAAGGTGGAGGAGTTTGGGGAGAAGTAGCAAGGTGGAGGAGTTTGAGGGAGAAGTAGCAATGTGGAGGAGTTTGGGGAGAAGTAGCAAGGTGGATGAGTTTAGGGGAGAAGTAGCAACGTGGAGGAGTTTGGGGGAGAAGTAGCAAGGTGGAGGAGTTTGAGGAAGAAGTAACAAGGTGGAGGAGTTTGGGGAGAAGTAGCAAGGTGGAGGAGTTTGGGGGAGAAGTAACAAGGTGGAGGAGTTTGGGGGAGAAGGAGCAAGGTGGAGGAGTTTGGGGAGAAGTAGCAAGGTGGAGGAGTTTGAGGGAGTAGCAAGGTGCAGGATTTTGAGGGAGAAGTAGCAAGGTGCAGGAGTTTGGGGAGAAGTAGCAAGGTGGAGGAGTTTGAGGGAGAAGTAGCAAGGTGGAGGAGTTTGAGGGAGAAGTAGCAAGGTGGAGGAGTTTGGGGGAGAAGTCGCAAGGTGGAGGAGTTTGAGGGAGAAGTAGAAAGCTGGAGGAGATTGGGGGAGAAGTAGCAAGGTGGAGGAGTTTGGATGAGAAGTAGCATGGTGGAGGAGTTTGAGGGAGAAGTAGCAAGGTGGAGGAGATTGAGGGAGAATTTGCAAAGTGGAGGAGTTTGAGGGAGAAGTTGCAAGTTGGAGGAGTTTGAGGGAGAATTATGCAAGGTGGAGGAATTTGGGGGAGAAGTAGCAAGGTGGAGGAGTTTGGGGGAGAAGTAACAAGGTGGAGGAGTTTGAGGAGAAGTAGCAAGGTGTAGGAGTTTGGGAGAGAAGTAGCAAGATGGAGGAGTTTGGGGGACAAGGAGACAGGTGGAGGAGTTTGAGGAGAAGTATCAAGCTGGAGGGAGTTTGGGGGAGAAGTAACAAGGTGGAGGAGTTTGAGGGCGAAGTAGCAAGGTGGAGGAGTTTGGGGGAGAATTAGCAAGGTGGAGGAGTTTGGGGGAGAATTAGCAAGGTGGAGGAGTTTGGGGGAGAAGTAGCAAGGTGGAGGAGTTTGGGGGAGAAGTAGCAAGGTGGATGAGTTTGAGGGAGAAGTAGCAAGGTGGAGGAGTTTGGGGGAGACGTAGCAAGGTGGAGGAGTTTGGGGAGAAGTAGCAAGGTGGAGGAGTTTGGGGGAGAAGTAGCAAAGTGGAGGAGTTTTGGGGGAGAAGTAGCAGGGTGGAGGAGTTTGAGGGAGAAGTAGCAAGGTGGATGAGTTTGAGGGAGAAGTGGCAAGGTGGAGGAGTTTGGGGGAGACGTAGCAAGGTGGAGGAGTTTGGGGAGAAGTAGCAAGGTGGAGGAGTTTGAGGGAGAAGTAGCAATGTGGAGGAGTTTGGGGAGAAGTAGCAAGGTGGAGGAGTTTAGGGGAGAAGTAGCAACGTGGAGGAGTTTGGGGGAGAAGTAGCAAGGTGGAGGAGTTTGGGGAGAAGTAGCAAGGTGGAGGAGTTTGAGGGAGAAGTAGCAAGGTGGAGGAGTTTGAGGGAGAAGTAGCAAGGTGGAGGAGTTTGGGGGAGAAGTCGCAAGGTGGAGGAGTTTGAGGGAGAAGTAGCAAGCTGGAGGAGATTGGGGGAGAAGTAGCAAGGTGGAGGAGTTTGGATGAGAAGTAGCATGGTGGAGGAGTTTGAGGGAGAAGTCGGAAGTTGGAGGAGATTGGGGGAGAAGTAGCAAGGTGGAGGAGTTTGAGGAAGAAGTAACAAGGTGGAGGAGTTTGGGGAGAAGTAGCAAGGTGGAGGAGTTTGGGGGAGAAGTAACAAGGTGGAGGAATTTGGGGGAGAAGTATCAAGGTGGAGGAGTTTGGGGAGAAGTAGCAAGGTGGAGGAGTTTGAGGGAGTAGCAAGGTGGAGGATTTTGAGGGAGAAGTAGCAAGGTGCAGGAGTTTGGGGAGAAGTAGCAAGGTGGAGGAGTTTGAGGGAGAAGTAGCAAGGTGGAGGAGTTTGAGGGAGAAGTAGCAAGGTGGAGGAGTTTGGGGGAGAAGTCGCAATTTGGAGGAGTTTGGGAGAAGTAGTGGCAAGGTGGAGGAGTTTAGGGGAGAAGTAGCAAGGTGGAGGAGTTTGAGGGAGAAGTAGCAAGATGGAGGAGTTTGTGGGACAAGTAGCAAGGTGGAGGAGTTTGGGGAGAAGTAGCAAGGTGGAGGAGTTTGAGGGAGAAGTCGCAATTTGGAGGAGTTTGGGGAGAAGTAGCAAGGTGGAGGAGTTTTGGGGTAGAAGTAGCAAGGAGGAGTAGTTTGGGGGAGAAGTAGCAAGGTGGAGGAGTTTGGGGGAGAAGTAACAAGGTGGAGGAGTGTGGGGGAGAAGTGGCAAGGTGGAGGAGTTTGGGGAGAAGCAGCAGGGTGGAGGAGTTTGGGGGAGAAGTAGCAAGGTGGAGGAGTTTGGGGAGAAGTAGCAAGGTGGAGGAGTTTGAGGGACAAGTAGCAAGGTGGAGGAGTTTGGGGGAGAAGTTGCAAGTTGGAGGAGTTTGGGGGAGAAGTAGCAAGATGGAGGAGTTTGGGGGAGAAGTAGCAAGGTGGAGGAGTTTGAGGGAGAAGTAGCAAGATGGAGGAGTTTGAGGGAGAAGTAGCAATGTGGAGGAGTTTGGGGAGAAGTAGCAAGGTGGAGTAGTTTAGGGGAGAAGTAGCAACGTGGAGGAGTTTGGGGGAGAAGTAGCAAGGTGGAGGAGTTTGGGGGAGAAGTAACAAGGTGGAGGAGTTTGGGGAGAAGTAGCAAGGTGGAGGAGTTTGGGGGAGAAGTAACAAGGTGGAGGAGTTTGGGGAGAAGTAGCAAGGTGGAGGAGTTTGGGGAGAAGTAGCAAGGTGCAGGAGTTTGGGAGAGAAGTAGCAAGATGGAGGAGTTTGGGGGGGAAGGAGACAGGTGGAGGAGTTTGAGGGAGAAGTATCAAGCTGGAGGAGTTTGGGGGAGAAGTAACAAGGAGGAGGAGTTTGAGGGCGAAGTAGCAAGGTGGAGGAGTTTGGGGGAGAATTAGCAAGGTGGAGGAGTTTGGGGGAGAGGTAGCAAGGTGGAGGAGTTTGGGGGAGAAGTAGCAAGGTGGATGAGTTTGAGGGAGAAGTAGCAAGGTGGAGGAGTTTGGGGGAGACGTAGCAAGGTGGAGGAGTTTGGAGAGTAGCAAGGTGGAGGAGTTTGGGGAGAAGTAGCAAGGTGGAGGAGTTTTGGGGGAGAAGTAGCAGGGTGGAGGAGTTTGGGGGAGAAGTAGCAAGGTGGATGAGTTTGAGGGAGAAGTAGCAAGGTGGAGGAGTTTGGGGGAGACGTCGCAAGGTGGAGGAGTTTGGGGAGAAGTAGCAAGGTGGAGGAGTTTGAGGGAGAAGTAGCAACGTGGAGGAGTTTGGGGGAGAAGTAGCAAGGTGGAGGAGTTTGAGGAAGAAGTAACAAGGTGGAGGAGTTTGGGGAGAAGTAGCAAGGTGGAGGAGTTTGGGGGAGAAGTAACAAGGTGGAGGAGTTTGGGGGAGAAGTATCAAGGTGGAGGAGTTTGGGGAGAAGTAGCAAGGTGGAGGAGTTTGAGGGAGAAGTAGCAAGGTGGAGGAGTTTGGGGGAGACGTCGCAAGGTGGAGGAGTTTGGGGAGAAGTAGCAAGGTGGAGGAGTTTGAGGGAGAAGTAGCAAGATGGAGGAGTTTGAGGGAGAAGTAGCAATGTGGAGGAGTTTGGGGAGAAGTAGCAAGGTGGAGGAGTTTAGGGGAGAAGTAGCAACGTGGAGGAGTTTGGGGGAGAAGTAGCAAGGTGGAGGAGTTTGAGGAAGAAGTAACAAGGTGGAGGAGTTTGGGGAGAAGTAGCAAGGTGGAGGAGTTTGGGGGAGAAGTAACAAGGTGGAGGAGTTTGGGGGAGAAGTATCAAGGTGGAGGAGTTTGGGGAGAAGTAGCAAGGTGGAGGAGTTTGAGGGAGTAGCAAGGTGGAGGATTTTGAGGGAGAAGTAGCAAGGTGCAGGAATTTGGGGAGAAGTAGCAAGGTGGAGGAGTTTGAGGGAGAAGTAGCAAGGTGGAGGAGTTTGAGGGAGAAGTAGCAAGGTGGAGGAGTTTGGGGGAGAAGTCGCAAGGTGGAGGAGTTTGAGGGAGAAGTAGCAAGCTGGAGGAGATTGGGGGAGAAGTAGCAAGGTGGAGGAGTTTGGATGAGAAGTAGCATGGTGGAGGAGTTTGGAGGAGAAGTAGCAAGGTGGAGGAGTTTGAGGAGAAGTAGCAAGGTGGAGGAGTTTGAGGGAGAAGTAGCAAGGTGGAGGAGATTGAGGGAGAATTTGCAAAGTGGAGGAGTTTGAGGGAGAAGTCGCAAGTTGGAGGAGATTGGGGGAGAAGTAGCAAGGTGGAGGAGTTTGAGGGAGAAGTAGCAAGTTGGAGGAGTTTGAGGGAGAAGTATGCAAGGTGGAGGAATTTGGGGGAGAAGTAGCAAGGTGGAGGAGTTTGGGGGAGAAGTAACAAGGTGGAGGAGTTTGGGGAGAAGTAGCAAGGTGTAGGAGTTTGGGAGAGAAGTAGCAAGATGGAGGAGTTTGGGGGACAAGTAGACAGGTGGAGGAGTTTGAGGGAGAAGTATCAAGCTGGAGGAGTTTGGGGGAGAAGTAACAAGGTGGAGGAGTTTGAGGGCAAAGTAGCAAGGTGGAGGAGTTTGGGGGAGAATTAGCAAGGTGGAGGAGTTTGGGGGAGAATTAGCAAGGTGGAGGAGTTTGGGGGAGAAGTAGCAAGGTGGAGGAGTTTGGGGGAGAAGTAGCAAGGTGGATGAGTTTGAGGGAGAAGTAGCAAGGTGGAGGAGTTTGGGGGAGACGTAGCAAGGTGGAGGAGTTTGGGGAGAAGTAGCAAGGTAGAGGAGTTTGGGGGAGAAGTAGCAAGGTGGAGGAGTTTGGGGAGAAGTAGCAAGGTGGAGGAGTTTTGGGGTAGAAGTAGCAAGGAGGAGTAGTTTGGGGGAGAAGTAGCAAGGTGGAGGAGTTTGGGGGAGAAGTAACAAGGTGGAGGAGTGTGGGGGAGAAGTGGCAAGGTGGAGGAGTTTGGGGGACAAGTAGCAAGGTGGAGGAGTTTGGGGGAGAAGTAGCAAGGTGGAGGAGTTTGGGGAGAAGTAGCAAGGTGGAGGAGTTTGAGGGACAAGTAGCAAGGTGGAGGAGTTTGGGGGAGAAGTTGCAAGGTGGAGGAGTTTGGGGGAGAAGTAGCAAGATGGAGGAGTTTGGGGGAGAAGTAGCAAGGTGGAGGAGTTTGAGGGAGAAGTAGCAAGATGGAGGAGTTTGAGGGAGAAGTAGCAATGTGGAGGAGTTTGGGGAGAAGTAGCAAGGTGGAGCAGTTTAGGGGAGAAGTCGCAACGTGGAGGAGTTTGGGGGAGATGTAGCAAGGTGGAGGAGTTTGGGGGAGAAGTAACAAGGTGGAGGAGTTTGGGGAGAAGTAGCAAGGTGGAGGAGTTTGGGGGAGAAGTAACAAGGTGGAGGAGTTTGGGGGAGAAGTATCAAGGTGGAGGAGTTTGGGGAGAAGTAGCAAGGTGGAGGAGTTTGAGGGAGTAGCAAGGTGGAGGATTGTGAGGGAGAAGTAGCAAGGTGCAGGAGTTTGGGGAGAAGTAGCAAGGTGGAGGAGTTTGAGGGAGAAGTAGCAACGTGGAGGAGTTTGGGGGAGAAGTAGCAAAGTGGAGGAGTTTGAGGGAGAAGTCGCAAGGTGGAGGAGTTTGGGGGAGATGTAGCAAGGTGGAGGAGATTGGGGGAGAAGTAGCAAGGTGGAGGAGTTTGAGGGAGTAGTAGCAAAGGTGGAGGAGTTTGAGGGAGAAGTAGCAAGGTGGAGGATTATGAGGGAGAAGTAGCAAGGTGGAGGAGTTTGGGTTGAAGTAGCAAGGTGGAGGAGTTTGGGGGAGAAGTTGCAAGGTGGAGGAGTTTGGGGGAGAAGTTGCAAGGTGGAGGAGTTTGGGGGAGAAGTAGGAAGGTGGAGGAGTTTGAGGGAGAAGTAGCAAGATGGAGGAGTTTGAGGGAGAAGTAGCAATGTGGAGGAGTTTGGGGAGATGTAGCAAGGTGGTGGAGTTTAGGGGAGAAGTAGCAACGTGGAGGAGTTTGGGGGAGAAGTAGCAAGGTGGAGGAGTTTGGGGGAGAAGTAACAAGGTGGAGGAGTTTGGGGAGAAGTAGCAAGGTGGAGGAGTTTGGGAAGAAGTAGCAAGGTGCAGGAGTTTGGGAGAGAAGAAACAAGGTGGAGGAGTTTGGGGAGAAGTAGCAACGTGGAGGAGTTTGAGGGAGAAGTAACAAGGTGGAGGAGTTTGGGAGAAAAGTAGAAAGGTGGAGGAGTTTGGGGAGAAGTAGCAAGGTGGAGGAGTTTGCTGGAGAAGTAGCAAGGTGGAGTAGTTTGGGGGAGAAGTAGCAAGGTGGAGGAGTTTGGGGGAGAAGTAACAAGGTGGAGGAGTGTGTTTGAGAAGTGGCAAGGTGGTGGAGTTTGGGGGAGAAGTAGCAAGGTGGAGGAGTTTGGGGGAGAAGTAGCAAGGTGGAGGAGTTTGAGGGAGTAGCAAGGTGGAGGATTTTGAGGGAGAAGTAGCAAGGTGGAGGAGTATGGGGAGAAGTAGCAAGGTGGAGGACTTTGAGGGAGAAGTAGCAAGGTGGAGGAGAGTGAGGGAGAAGTAGCAAGGTGGAGGAGTTTGAGGGAGAAGTAGCAAGATGGAGGAGTTTGAGGGACAAGTAGCAATGTGGAGGAGTTTGGGGGAGAAGTAGCAAGCTGGAGGAGTTTGAGGGAGAAGTATGCAAGGTGGAGGAATTTGGGGGAGAAGTAGCAAGGTGCAGGAGTTTGGGGGAGAAGTAACAAGGTGGAGGAGTTTGGGGAGAAGTAGCAAGGTGGAGGAGTTTGGGGAGAAGTAGCAACGTGCAGGAGTTTGGGAGAGAAGTAGCAAGATGGAGGAGTTTGGGGGAGAAGGAGACAGGTGGAGGAGTTTGAGGGAGAAGTATCAAGCTGGAGGAGTTTGGGGGAGAAGTAACAAGGAGGAGGAGTTTGGGGGAGACGTAGCAAGGTGGAGGTGTTTGGGCAGAAGTAGCAAGGTGGAGGAGTTTGGGGAGAAGTAGCAAGGTGGAGGAGTTTTGGGGGAGAAGTAGCAGGCTGGAGGAGTTTGGGGGAGAAGTAGCAAGGTGGATGAGTTTGAGGGAGAAGTAGCAAGGTGGAGGAGTTTGGGGGAGACGTAGCAAGGTGGAGGAGTTTGGGGAGAAGTAGCAAGGTGGAGGAGTTTGAGGGAGAAGTAGCAAGATGGAGGAGTTTGAGGGAGAAGTAGCAATGTGGAGGAGTTTGGGGAGAAGTAGCAAGGTGGAGGAGTTTAGGGGAGAAGTAGCAACGTGGAGGAGTTTGGGGGAGAAGTAGCAAGGTGGAGGAGTTTGAGGAAGAAGTAACAAGGTGGAGGAGTTTGGGGAGAAGTAGCAAGGTGGAGGAGTTTGGGGGAGAAGTAACAAGGTGGAGGAGTTTGGGGGAGAAGTATCAAGGTGGAGGAGTTTGGGGAGAAGTAGCAAGGTGGAGGAGTTTGAGGGAGTAGCAAGGTGGAGGATTTTGAGGGAGAAGTAGCAAGGTGCAGGATTATGGGGAGAAGTAGCAAGGTGGAGGAGTTTGAGGGAGAAGTAGCAAGGTGGAGGAGTTTGAGGGAGAAGTAGCAAGGTGGAGGAGTTTGGGGGAGAAGTCGCAAGGTGGAGGAGTTTGAGGGAGAAGTAGCAAGCTGGAGGAGATTGGGGGAGAAGTAGCAAGGTGGAGGAGTTTGGATGAGAAGTAGCATGGTGGAGGAGTTTGGAGGAGAAGTAGCAAGGTGGAGGAGTTTGGGGAGAAGTAGCAAGGTGGAGGAGTTTGAGGGAGAAGTAGCAAGGTGGAGGAGATTGAGGGAGAATTTGCAAAGTGGAGGAGTTTGAGGGAGAAGTCGCAAGTTGGAGGAGATTGGGGGAGAAGTAGCAAGGTGGAGGAGTTTGAGGGAGAAGTAGCAAGTTGGAGGAGTTTGAGGGAGAAGTATGCAAGGTGGAGGAATTTGGGGGAGAAGTAGCAAGGTGGAGGAGTTTGGGGGAGAAGTAACAAGGTGGAGGAGTTTGGGGAGAAGTAGCAAGGTGTAGGAGTTTGGGAGAGAAGTAGCAAGATGGAGGAGTTTGGGGGACAAGTAGACAGGTGGAGGGGTTTGAGGGAGAAGTATCAAGCTGGAGGAGTTTGGGGGAGAAGTAACAAGGTGGAGGAGTTTGAGGGCGAAGTAGCAAGGTGGAGGAGTTTGGGGGAGAATTAGCAAGGTGGAGGAGTTTGGGGGAGAATTAGCAAGGTGGAGGAGTTTGGGGGAGAAGTAGCAAGGTGGAGGAGTTTGGGGGAGAAGTAGCAAGGTGGATGAGTTTGAGGGAGAAGTAGCAAGGTGGAGGAGTTTGGGGGAGACGTAGCAAGGTGGAGGAGTTTGGGGAGAAGTAGCAAGGTGGAGGAGTTTGGGGAGAAGTAGCAAAGTGGAGGAGTTTTGGGGGAGAAGTAGCAGGGTGGAGGAGTATGGGGGAGAAGTAGCAAGGTGGATGAGTTTGAGGGAGAAGTGGCAAGGTGGAGGAGTTTGGGGGAGACGTAGCAAGGTGGAGGAGTTTGGGGAGAAGTAGCAAGGTGGAGGAGTTTGAGGGAGAAGTAGCAATGTGGAGGAGTTTGGGGAGAAGTAGCAAGGTGGAGGAGTTTAGGGGAGAAGTAGCAACGTGGAGGAGTTTGGGGGAGAAGTAGCAAGGTGGAGGAGTTTGAGGAAGAAGTAACAAGGTGGAGGAGTTTGGGGAGAAGTAGCAAGGTGGAGGAGTTTGGGGGAGAAGTAACAAGGTGGAGGAGTTTGGGGGAGAAGGAGCAAGGTGGAGGAGTTTGGGGAGAAGTAGCAAGGTGGAGGAGTTTGAGGGAGTAGCAAGGTGCAGGATTTTGAGGGAGAAGTAGCAAGGTGCAGGAGCTTGGGGAGAAGTAGCAAGGTGGAGGAGTTTAGGGGAGAAGTAGCAAGGTGGAGGAGTTTGGGGGAGAAGTAGCAAGGTGGAGGAGTTTGGAGGAGAAGTAACAAGGTGGAGGAGTTTGGGGAGAAGTAGCAAGGTGGAGGAGTTTGGGGGAGAAGTAATAAGGTGGAGGAGTTTGGGGGACAAGTATCAAGGTGGAGGAGCTTTGGAAGAAGTAGCAAGGAGGAGGAGTTTGGGGGAGAAGTAGCAAGGTGGCGGAGTTTGGGGGAGAAGTAGCAAGGTGGAGGAGTTTGAGGGAGAAGTCGCAATTTGGAGGAGTTTGGGAGAGTAGTGGCAAGGTGGAGGAGTTTAGGGGAGAAGTAGCAAGGTGGAGGAGTTTGAGGGAGAAGTAGCAAGATGGAGGAGTTTGTGGGACAAGTAGCAAGGTGGAGGAGTTTGGGGAGAAGTAGCAAGGTAGAGGAGTTTGGGGGAGAAGTAGCAAGGTGGAGGAGTTTGGGGAGAAGTAGCAAGGTGGAGGAGTTTTGGGGTAGAAGTAGCAAGGAGGAGTAGTTTGGGGGAGAAGTAGCAAGGTGGAGGAGTTTGGGGGAGAAGTAACAAGGTGGAGGAGTGTGGGGGAGAAGTGGCAAGGTGGAGGAGTTTGGGGGAGAAGTAGCAGGGTGGAGGAGTTTGGGGGAGAAGTAGCAAGGTGGAGGAGTTTGGGGAGAAGTAGCAAGGTGGAGGAGTTTGAGGGACAAGTAGCAAGGTGGAGGAGTTTGGGGGAGAAGTTGCAAGTTGGAGGAGTTTGGGGGAGAAGTAGCAAGATGGAGGAGTTTGGGGGAGAAGTAGCAAGGTGGAGGAGTTTGAGGGAGAAGTAGCAAGATGGAGGAGTTTGAGGGAGAAGTAGCAATGTGGAGGAGTTTGGGGAGAAGTAGCAAGTGGAGTAGTTTAGGGGAGAAGTAGCAACGTGGAGGAGTTTGGGGAGAAGTAGCAAGGTGGAGGAGTTTGGGGGAGAAGTAACAAGGTGGAGGAGTTTGGGGAGAAGTAGCAAGGTGGAGGAGTTTGGGGGAGAAGTAACAAGGTGGAGGAGTTTGGGGAGAAGTAGCAAGGTGGAGGAGTTTGGGGAGAAGTAGCAAGGTGCAGGAGTTTGGGAGAGAAGTAGCAAGATGGAGGAGTTTGGGGGGGAAGGAGACAGGTGGAGGAGTTTGAGGGAGAAGTATCAAGCTGGAGGAGTTTGGGGGAGAAGTAACAAGGAGGAGGAGTTTGAGGGCGAAGTAGCAAGGTGGAGGAGTTTGGGGGAGAATTAGCAAGGTGGAGGAGTTTGGGGGAGAGGTAGCAAGGTGGAGGAGTTTGGGGGAGAAGTAGCAAGGTGGATGAGTTTGAGGGAGAAGTAGCAAGGTGGAGGAGTTTGGGGGAGACGTAGCAAGGTGGAGGAGTTTGGGCAGAAGTAGCAAGGTGGAGGAGTTTGGGGAGAAGTAGCAAGGTGGAGGAGTTTTGGGGGAGAAGTAGCAGGGTGGAGGAGTTTGGGGGAGAAGTAGCAAGGTGGATGAGTTTGAGGGAGAAGTAGCAAGGTGGAGGAGTTTGGGGGAGACGTCGCAAGGTGGAGGAGTTTGGGGAGAAGTAGCAAGGTGGAGGAGTTTGAGGGAGAAGTAGCAACGTGGAGGAGTTTGGGGGAGAAGTAGCAAGGTGGAGGAGTTTGAGGAAGAAGTAACAAGGTGGAGGAGTTTGGGGAGAAGTAGCAAGGTGGAGGAGTTTGGGGGAGAAGTAACAAGGTGGAGGAGTTTGGGGGAGAAGTATCAAGGTGGAGGAGTTTGGGGAGAAGTAGAGCAAGGTGGAGGAGTTTGAGGGAGAAGTAGCAAGGTGGAGGAGTTTGGGGGAGACGTCGCAAGGTGGAGGAGTTTGGGGAGAAGTAGCAAGGTGGAGGAGTTTGAGGGAGAAGTAGCAAGATGGAGGAGTTTGAGGGAGAAGTAGCAATGTGGAGGAGTTTGGGGAGAAGTAGCAAGGTGGAGGAGTTTAGGGGAGAAGTAGCAACGTGGAGGAGTTTGGGGGAGAAGTAGCAAGGTGGAGGAGTTTGAGGAAGAAGTAACAAGGTGGAGGAGTTTGGGGAGAAGTAGCAAGGTGGAGGAGTTTGGGGGAGAAGTAACAAGGTGGAGGAGTTTGGGGGAGAAGTATCAAGGTGGAGGAGTTTGGGGAGAAGTAGCAAGGTGGAGGAGTTTGAGGGAGTAGCAAGGTGGAGGATTTTGAGGGAGAAGTAGCAAGGTGCAGGAATTTGGGGAGAAGTAGCAAGGTGGAGGAGTTTGAGGGAGAAGTAGCAAGGTGGAGGAGTTTGAGGGAGAAGTAGCAAGGTGGAGGAGTTTGGGGGAGAAGTCGCAAGGTGGAGGAGTTTGAGGGAGAAGTAGCAAGCTGGAGGAGATTGGGGGAGAAGTAGCAAGGTGGAGGAGTTTGGATGAGAAGTAGCATGGTGGAGGAGTTTGGAGGAGAAGTAGCAAGGTGGAGGAGTTTGAGGAGAAGTAGCAAGGTGGAGGAGTTTGAGGGAGAAGTAGCAAGGTGGAGGAGATTGAGGGAGAATTTGCAAAGTGGAGGAGTTTGAGGGAGAAGTCGCAAGTTGGAGGAGATTGGGGGAGAAGTAGCAAGGTGGAGGAGTTTGAGGGAGAAGTAGCAAGTTGGAGGAGTTTGAGGGAGAAGTATGCAAGGTGGAGGAATTTGGGGGAGAAGTAGCAAGGTGGAGGAGTTTGGGGGAGAAGTAACAAGGTGGAGGAGTTTGGGGAGAAGTAGCAAGGTGTAGGAGTTTGGGAGAGAAGTAGCAAGATGGAGGAGTTTGGGGGACAAGTAGACAGGTGGAGGAGTTTGAGGGAGAAGTATCAAGCTGGAGGAGTTTGGGGGAGAAGTAACAAGGTGGAGGAGTTTGAGGGCGAAGTAGCAAGGTGGAGGAGTTTGGGGGAGAATTAGCAAGGTGGAGGAGTTTGGGGGAGAATTAGCAAGGTGGAGGAGTTTGGGGGAGAAGTAGCAAGGTGGAGGAGTTTGGGGGAGAAGTAGCAAGGTGGATGAGTTTGAGGGAGAAGTAGCAAGGTGGAGGAGTTTGGGGGAGACGTAGCAAGGTGGAGGAGTTTGGGGAGAAGTAGCAAGGTAGAGGAGTTTGGGGGAGAAGTAGCAAGGTGGAGGAGTTTGGGGAGAAGTAGCAAGGTGGAGGAGTTTTGGGGTAGAAGTAGCAAGGAGGAGTAGTTTGGGGGAGAAGTAGCAAGGTGGAGGAGTTTGGGGGAGAAGTAACAAGGTGGAGGAGTGTGGGGGAGAAGTGGCAAGGTGGAGGAGTTTGGGGGACAAGTAGCAAGGTGGAGGAGTTTGGGGGAGAAGTAGCAAGGTGGAGGAGTTAGGGGAGAAGTAGCAAGGTGGAGGAGTTTGAGGGACAAGTAGCAAGGTGGAGGAGTTTGGGGGAGAAGTTGCAAGGTGGAGGAGTTTGGGGGAGAAGTAGCAAGATGGAGGAGTTTGGGGGAGAAGTAGCAAGGTGGAGGAGTTTGAGGGAGAAGTAGCAAGATGGAGGAGTTTGAGGGAGAAGTAGCAATGTGGAGGAGTTTGGGGAGAAGTAGCAAGGTGGAGCAGTTTAGGGGAGAAGTCGCAACGTGGAGGAGTTTGGGGGAGATGTAGCAAGGTGGAGGAGTTTGGGGGAGAAGTAACAAGGTGGAGGAGTTTGGGGAGAAGTAGCAAGGTGGAGGAGTTTGGGGGAGAAGTAACAAGGTGGAGGAGTTTGGGGGAGAAGTATCAAGGTGGAGGAGTTTGGGGAGAAGTAGCAAGGTGGAGGAGTTTGAGGGAGTAGCAAGGTGGAGGATTGTGAGGGAGAAGTAGCAAGGTGCAGGAGTTTGGGGAGAAGTAGCAAGGTGGAGGAGTTTGAGGGAGAAGTAGCAACGTGGAGGAGTTTGGGGGAGAAGTAGCAAAGTGGAGGAGTTTGAGGGAGAAGTCGCAAGGTGGAGGAGTTTGGGGGAGATGTAGCAAGGTGGAGGAGATTGGGGGAGAAGTAGCAAGGTGGAGGAGTTTGAGGGAGTAGTAGCAAAGGTGGAGGAGTTTGAGGGAGAAGTAGCAAGGTGGAGGATTATGAGGGAGAAGTAGCAAGGTGGAGGAGTTTGGGTTGAAGTAGCAAGGTGGAGGAGTTTGGGGGAGAAGTTGCAAGGTGGAGGAGTTTGGGGGAGAAGTTGCAAGGTGGAGGAGTTTGGGGGAGAAGTAGGAAGGTGGAGGAGTTTGAGGGAGAAGTAGCAAGATGGAGGAGTTTGAGGGAGAAGTAGCAATGTGGAGGAGTTTGGGGAGATGTAGCAAGGTGGTGGAGTTTAGGGGAGAAGTAGCAACGTGGAGGAGTTTGGGGGAGAAGTAGCAAGGTGGAGGAGTTTGGCGGAGAAGTAACAAGGTGGAGGAGTTTGGGGAGAAGTAGCAAGGTGGAGGAGTTTGGGAAGAAGTAGCAAGGTGCAGGAGTTTGGGAGAGAAGAAACAAGGTGGAGGAGTTTGGGGAGAAGTAGCAACGTGGAGGAGTTTGAGGGAGAAGTAACAAGGTGGAGGAGTTTGGGAGAAAAGTAGAAAGGTGGAGGAGTTTGGGGAGAAGTAGCAAGGTGGAGGAGTTTGCTGGAGAAGTAGCAAGGTGGAGTAGTTTGGGGGAGAAGTAGCAAGGTGGAGGAGTTTGGGGGAGAAGTAACAAGGTGGAGGAGTGTGTTTGAGAAGTGGCAAGGTGGTGGAGTTTGGGGGAGAAGTAGCAAGGTGGAGGAGTTTGGGGGAGAAGTAGCAAGGTGGAGGAGTTTGAGGGAGTAGCAAGGTGGAGGATTTTGAGGGAGAAGTAGCAAGGTGGAGGAGTATGGGGAGAAGTAGCAAGGTGGAGGACTTTGAGGGAGAAGTAGCAAGGTGGAGGAGAGTGAGGGAGAAGTAGCAAGGTGGAGGAGTTTGAGGGAGAAGTAGCAAGATGGAGGAGTTTGAGGGACAAGTAGCAATGTGGAGGAGTTTGGGGGAGAAGTAGCAAGCTGGAGGAGTTTGAGGGAGAAGTATGCAAGGTGGAGGAATTTGGGGGAGAAGTAGCAAGGTGCAGGAGTTTGGGGGAGAAGTAACAAGGTGGAGGAGTTTGGGGAGAAGTAGCAAGGTGGAGGAGTTTGGGGAGAAGTAGCAAGGTGCAGGAGTTTGGGAGAGAAGTAGCAAGATGGAGGAGTTTGGGGGAGAAGGAGACAGGTGGAGGAGTTTGAGGGAGAAGTATCAAGCTGGAGGAGTTTGGGGGAGAAGTAACAAGGAGGAGGAGTTTGGGGGAGACGTAGCAAGGTGGAGGTGTTTGGGCAGAAGTAGCAAGGTGGAGGAGTTTGGGGAGAAGTAGCAAGGTGGAGGAGTTTTGGGGGAGAAGTAGCAGGCTGGAGGAGTTTGGGGGAGAAGTAGCAAGGTGGATGAGTTTGAGGGAGAAGTAGCAAGGTGGAGGAGTTTGGGGGAGACGTAGCAAGGTGGAGGAGTTTGGGGAGAAGTAGCAAGGTGGAGGAGTTTGAGGGAGAAGTAGCAAGATGGAGGAGTTTGAGGGAGAAGTAGCAATGTGGAGGAGTTTGGGGAGAAGTAGCAAGGTGGAGGAGTTTAGGGGAGAAGTAGCAACGTGGAGGAGTTTGGGGGAGAAGTAGCAAGGTGGAGGAGTTTGAGGAAGAAGTAACAAGGTGGAGGAGTTTGGGGAGAAGTAGCAAGGTGGAGGAGTTTGGGGGAGAAGTAACAAGGTGGAGGAGTTTGGGGGAGAAGTATCAAGGTGGAGGAGTTTGGGGAGAAGTAGCAAGGTGGAGGAGTTTGAGGGAGTAGCAAGGTGGAGGATTTTGAGGGAGAAGTAGCAAGGTGCAGGATTATGGGGAGAAGTAGCAAGGTGGAGGAGTTTGAGGGAGAAGTAGCAAGGTGGAGGAGTTTGAGGGAGAAGTAGCAAGGTGGAGGAGTTTGGGGGAGAAGTCGCAAGGTGGAGGAGTTTGAGGGAGAAGTAGCAAGCTGGAGGAGATTGGGGGAGAAGTAGCAAGGTGGAGGAGTTTGGATGAGAAGTAGCATGGTGGAGGAGTTTGGAGGAGAAGTAGCAAGGTGGAGGAGTTTGGGGAGAAGTAGCAAGGTGGAGGAGTTTGAGGGAGAAGTAGCAAGGTGGAGGAGATTGAGGGAGAATTTGCAAAGTGGAGGAGTTTGAGGGAGAAGTCGCAAGTTGGAGGAGATTGGGGGAGAAGTAGCAAGGTGGAGGAGTTTGAGGGAGAAGTAGCAAGTTGGAGGAGTTTGAGGGAGAAGTATGCAAGGTGGAGGAATTTGGGGGAGAAGTAGCAAGGTGGAGGAGTTTGGGGGAGAAGTAACAAGGTGGAGGAGTTTGGGGAGAAGTAGCAAGGTGTAGGAGTTTGGGAGAGAAGTAGCAAGATGGAGGAGTTTGGGGGACAAGTAGACAGGTGGAGGGGTTTGAGGGAGAAGTATCAAGCTGGAGGAGTTTGGGGGAGAAGTAACAAGGTGGAGGAGTTTGAGGGCGAAGTAGCAAGGTGGAGGAGTTTGGGGGAGAATTAGCAAGGTGGAGGAGTTTGGGGGAGAATTAGCAAGGTGGAGGAGTTTGGGGGAGAAGTAGCAAGGTGGAGGAGTTTGGGGGAGAAGTAGCAAGGTGGATGAGTTTGAGGGAGAAGTAGCAAGGTGGAGGAGTTTGGGGGAGACGTAGCAAGGTGGAGGAGTTTGGGGAGAAGTAGCAAGGTGGAGGAGTTTGGGGAGAAGTAGCAAAGTGGAGGAGTTTTGGGGGAGTAGTAGCAGGGTGGAGGAGTATGGGGGAGAAGTAGCAAGGTGGATGAGTTTGAGGGAGAAGTGGCAAGGTGGAGGAGTTTGGGGGAGACGTAGCAAGGTGGAGGAGTTTGGGGAGAAGTAGCAAGGTGGAGGAGTTTGAGGGAGAAGTAGCAATGTGGAGGAGTTTGGGGAGAAGTAGCAAGGTGGAGGAGTTTAGGGGAGAAGTAGCAACGTGGAGGAGTTTGGGGGAGAAGTAGCAAGGTGGAGGAGTTTGAGGAAGAAGTAACAAGGTGGAGGAGTTTGGGGAGAAGTAGCAAGGTGGAGGAGTTTGGGGGAGAAGTAACAAGGTGGAGGAGTTTGGGGGAGAAGGAGCAAGGTGGAGGAGTTTGGGGAGAAGTAGCAAGGTGGAGGAGTTTGAGGGAGTAGCAAGGTGCAGGATTTTGAGGGAGAAGTAGCAAGGTGCAGGAGTTTGGGGAGAAGTAGCAAGGTGGAGGAGTTTGAGGGAGAAGTAGCAAGGTGGAGGAGTTTGAGGGAGAAGTAGCAAGGTGGAGGAGTTTGGGGGAGAAGTCGCAAGGTGGAGGAGTTTGAGGGAGAAGTAGAAAGCTGGAGGAGATTGGGGGAGAAGTAGCAAGGTGGAGGAGTTTGGATGAGAAGTAGCATGGTGGAGGAGTTTGAGGGAGAAGTAGCAAGGTGGAGGAGATTGAGGGAGAATTTGCAAAGTGGAGGAGTTTGAGGGAGAAGTCGCAAGTTGGAGGAGATTGGGGGAGAATTAGCAAGGTGGAGGAGTTTGAGGGAGAAGTTGCAAGTTGGAGGAGTTTGAGGGAGAATTATGCAAGGTGGAGGAATTTGGGGGAGAAGTAGCAAGGTGGAGGAGTTTGGGGGAGAAGTAACAAGGTGGAGGAGTTTGAGGAGAAGTAGCAAGGTGTAGGAGTTTGGGAGAGAAGTAGCAAGATGGAGGAGTTTGGGGGACAAGGAGACAGGTGGAGGAGTTTGAGGGAGAAGTATCAAGCTGGAGGAGTTTGGGGGAGAAGTAACAAGGTGGAGGAGTTTGAGGGCGAAGTAGCAAGGTGGAGGAGTTTGGGGGAGAATTAGCAAGGTGGAGGAGTTTGGGGGAGAATTAGCAAGGTGGAGGAGTTTGGGGGAGAAGTAGCAAGGTGGAGGAGTTTGGGGGAGAAGTAGCAAGGTGGATGAGTTTGAGGGAGAAGTAGCAAGGTGGAGGAGTTTGGGGGAGACGTAGCAAGGTGGAGGAGTTTGGGGAGAAGTAGCAAGGTGGAGGAGTTTGGGGAGAAGTAGCAAAGTGGAGGAGTTTTGGGGGAGAAGTAGCAGGGTGGAGGAGTTTGAGGGAGAAGTAGCAAGGTGGATGAGTTTGAGGGAGAAGTGGCAAGGTGGAGGAGTTTGGGGGAGACGTAGCAAGGTGGAGGAGTTTGGGGAGAAGTAGCAAGGTGGAGGAGTTTGAGGGAGAAGTAGCAATGTGGAGGAGTTTGGGGAGAAGTAGCAAGGTGGAGGAGTTTAGGGGAGAAGTAGCAACGTGGAGGAGTTTGGGGGAGAAGTAGCAAGGTGGAGGAGTTTGGGGAGAAGTAGCAAGGTGGAGGAGTTTGAGGGAGAAGTAGCAAGGTGGAGGAGTTTGAGGGAGAAGTAGCAAGGTGGAGGAGTTTGGGGGAGAAGTCGCAAGGTGGAGGAGTTTGAGGGAGAAGTAGCAAGCTGGAGGAGATTGGGGGAGAAGTAGCAAGGTGGAGGAGTTTGGATGAGAAGTAGCATGGTGGAGGAGTTTGAGGGAGAAGTCGCAAGTTGGAGGAGATTGGGGGAGAAGTAGCAAGGTGGAGGAGTTTGAGGAAGAAGTAACAAGGTGGAGGAGTTTGGGGAGAAGTAGCAAGGTGGAGGAGTTTGGGGGAGAAGTAACAAGGTGGAGGAATTTGGGGGAGAAGTATCAAGGTGGAGGAGTTTGGGGAGAAGTAGCAAGGTGGAGGAGTTTGAGGGAGTAGCAAGGTGGAGGATTTTGAGGGAGAAGTAGCAAGGTGCAGGAGTTTGGGGAGAAGTAGCAAGGTGGAGGAGTTTGAGGGAGAAGTAGCAAGGTGGAGGAGTTTGAGGGAGAAGTAGCAAGGTGGAGGAGTTTGGGGGAGAAGTCGCAAGGTGGAGGAGTTTGAGGGAGAAGTAGAAAGCTGGAGGAGATTGGGGGAGAAGTAGCAAGGTGGAGGAGTTTGGATGAGAAGTAGCATGGTGCAGGAGTCTGGAGGAGAAGTAGCAAGGTGGAGGAGTTTGGGGAGAAGTAGCAAGGTGGAGGAGTTTGAGGGAGAAGTAGCAAGGTGGAGGAGATTGAGGGAGAATTTGCAAAGTGGAGGAGTTTGAGGGAGAAGTCGCAAGTTGGAGGAGATTGGGGGAGAAGTAGCAAGGTGGAGGAGTTTGAGGGAGAAGTTGCAAGTTGGAGGAGTTTGAGGGAGAAGTATGCAAGGTGGAGGAATTTGGGGGAGAAGTAGCAAGGTGGAGGAGTTTGGGGGAGAAGTAACAAGGTGGAGGAGTTTGAGGAGAAGTAGCAAGGTGTAGGAGTTTGGGAGAGAAGTAGCAAGATGGAGGAGTTTGGGGGACAAGGAGACGGGTGGAGGAGTTTGAGGGAGAAGTATCAAGCTGGAGGAGTTTGGGGGAGAAGTAACAAGGTGGAGGAGTTTGAGGGCGAAGTAGCAAGGTGGAGGAGTTTGGGGGAGAATTAGCAAGGTGGAGGAGTTTGGGGGAGAATTAGCAAGGTGGAGGAGTTTGGGGGAGAAGTAGCAAGGTGGAGGAGTTTGGGGGAGAAGTAGCAAGGTGGATGAGTTTGAGGGAGAAGTAGCAAGGTGGAGGAGTTTGGGGGAGACGTAGCAAGGTGGAGGAGTTTGGGGAGAAGTAGCAAGGTGGAGGAGTTTGGGGAGAAGTAGCAAAGTGGAGGAGTTTTGGGGGAGAAGTAGCAGGGTGGAGGAGTTTGAGGGAGAAGTAGCAAGGTTGATGAGTTTGAGGGAGAAGTGGCAAGGTGGAGGAGTTTGGGGGAGACGTAGCAAGGTGGAGGAGTTTGGGGAGAAGTAGCAAGGTGGAGGAGTTTGAGGGAGAAGTAGCAATGTGGAGGAGTTTGGGGAGAAGTAGCAAGGTGGAGGAGTTTAGGGGAGAAGTAGCAACGTGGAGGAGTTTGGGGGAGAAGTAGCAAGGTGGAGGAGTTTGGGGAGAAGTAGCAAGGTGGAGGAGTTTGAGGGAGAAGTAGCAAGGTGGAGGAGTTTGAGGGAGAAGTAGCAAGGTGGAGGAGTTTGGGGGAGAAGTCGCAAGGTGGAGGAGTTTGAGGGAGAAGTAGCAAGCTGGAGGAGATTGGGGGAGAAGTAGCAAGGTGGAGGAGTTTGGATGAGAAGTAGCATGGTGGAGGAGTTTGAGGGAGAAGTCGCAAGTTGGAGGAGATTGGGGGAGAAGTAGCAAGGTGGAGGAGTTTGAGGGAGAAGTAGCAAGTTGGAGGAGTTTGAGGGAGAAGTGGCAAGGTGGAGGAGTTTGGGGGAGAAGTAACAAGGTGGAGGAGTTTGGGGAGAAGTAGCAAGGTGTAGGAGTTTGGGAGAGAAGTAGCAAGATGGAGGAGTTTGGGGGACAAGTAGACAGGTGGAGGAGTTTGAGGGAGAAGTATCAAGCTGGAGGAGTTTGGGGGAGAAGTAACAAGGTGGAGGAGTTTGAGGGCGAAGTAGCAAGGTGGAGGAGTTTGGGGGAGAATTAGCAAGGTGGAGGAATTTGGGGGAGAATTAGCAAGGTGGAGGAGTTTGGGGGAGAAGTAGCAAGGTGGAGGAGTTTGGGGGAGAAGTAGCAAGGTGGATGAGTTTGAGGGAGAAGTCGCAAGGTGGAGGAGTTTGGGGGAGACGTAGCAAGGTGGAGGAGTTTGGGGAGAAGTAGCAAGGTGGAGGAGTTTGGGGAGAAGTAGCAAAGTGGAGGAGTTTTGGGGGAGAAGTAGCAGGGTGGAGGAGTTTGGGGGAGAAGTAGCAAGGTGGATGAGTTTGAGGGAGAAGTGGCAAGGTGGAGGAGTTTGGGGGAGACGTAGCAAGGTGGAGGAGTTTGGGGAGAAGTAGCAAGGTGGAGGAGTTTGAGGGAGAAGTAGCAATGTGGAGGAGTTTGGGGAGAAGTAGCAAGGTGGAGGAGTTTAGGGGAGAAGCAGCAACGTGGAGGAGTTTGGGGGAGAAGTAGCAAGGTGGAGGAGTTTGAGGAAGAAGTAACAAGGTGGAGGAGTTTGGGGAGAAGTAGCAAGGTGGAGGAGTTTGGGGGAGAAGTAACAAGGTGGAGGAGTTTGGGGGAGAAGTATCAAGGTGGAGGAGTTTGGGGAGAAGTAGCAAGGTGGAGGAGTTTGAGGGAGTAGCAAGGTGGAAGATTTTGAGGGAGAAGTAGCAAGGTGCAGGAGTTTGGGGAGAAGTAGCAAGGTGGAGGAGTTTGAGGGAGAAGTAGCAAGGTGGAAGAGTTTGAGGGAGAAGTAGCAAGGTGGAGGAGTTTGGGGGAGAAGTCGCAAGGTGGAGGAGTTTGAGGGAGAAGTAGCAAGCTGGAGGAGATTGGGGGAGAAGTAGCAAGGTGGAGGAGTTTGGATGAGAAGTAGCATGGTGGAGGAGTTTGGGGGAGAAGTAGCAAGGTGGAGGAGTTTGGGGAGAAGTAGCAAGATGGAGGAGTTTGAGGGAGAAGTAGCAAGGTGGAGGAGATTGAGGGAGAAGTTGCAAAGTGGAGGAGTTTGAGGGAGAAGTCGCAAGTTGGAGGAGATTGGGGGAGAAGTAGCAAGGTGGAGGAGTTTGAGGGAGAAGTAGCAAGATGGAGGAGTTTGAGGGAGATGTAGCAAGGTGGAGGAGATTGGGGAGAAGTAGCAAGGTGTAGGAGTTTGGGAGAGAAGAAACAAGGTGGAGGAGTTTGGGGAGAAGTAGCAATGTGGAAGAGTTTGGGGGAGAAGTAACACGGTGGAGGAGTTTGGGAGAAAAGTAGAAAGGTGGAGGAGTTTGGGGAGAAGTAGCAAGGTGGAGGAGTTTGGTGGAGAAGTAGCAAGGTGGAGTAGTTTGTGGGAGAAGTAGCAAGGTGGAGGAGTTTGGGGGAGAAATAACAAGGTGGAGGAGTGTGGTTGAGAAGTGGCACGGTGGAGGAGTCTGGGGGAGAGGTAGCAAGGTGGAGGAGATTGAGGGAGAATTGCAAAGTGGAGGAGTTTGAGGGAGAAGTTGCAAGTTGCAGGAGATTGGGGGAGAAGTAGCAAGGTGGAGGAGTTTGAGGGAGAAGTAGCAAGTTGGAGGAGTTTGAGGGAGAAGTATGCAAGGTGGAGGAATTTGGGGGAGAAGTAGCAAGGTGGAGGAGTTTGGGGGAGAAGAAACAAGGTGGAGGAGTTTGGGGAGAAGTAGCAAGGTGTAGGAGTTTGGGAGAGAAGTAGCAAGATGGAGGAGTTTGGGGGACAAGTAGACAGGTGGAGGAGTTTGAGGGAGAAGTATCAAGCTGGAGGAGTTTGGGGGAGAAGTAACAAGGTGGAGGAGTTTGAGGGCGAAGTAGCAAGGTGGAGGAGTTTGGGGGAGAATTAGCAAGGTGGAGGAGTTTGGGGGAGAATTAGCAAGGTGGAGGAGTTTGGGGGAGAAGTAGCAAGGTGGAGGAGTTTGGGGGAGAAGTAGCAAGGTGGATGAGTTTGAGGGAGAAGTAGCAAGGTGGAGGAGTTTGGGGGAGACGTAGCAAGGTGGAGGAGTTTGGGGAGAAGTAGCAAGGTGGAGGAGTTTGGGGAGAAGTAGCAAAGTGGAGGAGTTTTGGGGGAGAAGTAGCAGGGTGGAGGAGTTTGGGGGAGAAGTAGCAAGGTGGATGAGTTTGAGGGAGAAGTGGCAAGGTGGAGGAGTTTGGGGGAGACGTAGCAAGGTGGAGGAGTTTGGGGAGAAGTAGCAAGGTGGAGGAGTTTGAGGGAGAAGTAGCAATGTGGAGGAGTTTGGGGAGAAGTAGCAAGGTGGAGGAGTTTAGGGGAGAAGTAGCAACGTGGAGGAGTTTGGGGGAGAAGTAGCAAGGTGGAGGAGTTTGAGGAAGAAGTAACAAGGTGGAGGAGTTTGGGGAGAAGTAGCAAGGTGGAGGAGTTTGGGGGAGAAGTAACAAGGTGGAGGAGTTTGGGGGAGAAGTATCAAGGTGGAGGAGTTTGGGGAGAAGTAGCAAGGTGGAGGAGTTTGAGGGAGTAGCAAGGTGGAGGATTTTGAGGGAGAAGTAGCAAGGTGCAGGAGTTTGGGGAGAAGTAGCAAGGTGGAGGAGTTTGAGGGAGAAGTAGCAAGGTGGAGGAGTTTGAGGGAGAAGTAGCAAGGTGGAGGAGTTTGGGGGAGAAGTCGCAAGGTGGAGGAGTTTGAGGGAGAAGTAGCAAGCTGGAGGAGATTGGGGGAGAAGTAGCAAGGTGGAGGAGTTTGGATGAGAAGTAGCATGGTGGAGGAGTTTGGGGGAGAAGTAGCAAGGTGGAGGAGTTTGGGGAGAAGTAGCAAGGTGGAGGAGTTTGAGGGAGAAGTAGCAAGGTGGAGGAGATTGAGGGAGAAGTTGCAAAGTGGAGGAGTTTGAGGGAGAAGTCGCAAGTTGGAGGAGATTGGGGGAGAAGTAGCAAGGTGGAGGAGTTTGAGGGAGAAGTAGCAAGATGGAGGAGTTTGAGGGAGATGTAGCAAGGTGGAGGAGATTGGGGAGAAGTAGCAAGGTGTCGGAGTTTGGGAGAGAAGAAACAAGGTGGAGGAGTTTGGGGAGAAGTAGCAATGTGGAAGAGTTTGGGGGAGAAGTAACACGGTGGAGGAGTTTGGGAGAAAAGTAGAAAGGTGGAGGAGTTTGGGGAGAAGTAGCAAGGTGGAGGAGTTTGGTGGAGAAGTAGCAAGGTGGAGTAGTTTGGGGGAGAAGTAGCAAGGTGGAGGAGTTTGGGGGAGAAGTATCAAGGTGGAGGATTGTGGTTGAGAAGTGGCACGGTGGAGGAGTCTGGGGGAGAGGAAGCAAGGTGGAGGAGTTTGGGGGAGAAGTAACAAGGTGGAGGAGTTTGAGTGAGAAGGAGCAAGGTTGAGGAGTTTGAGGGAGAAGTAGCAAGGTGGAGGAGTTTGGGGGAGAAGAAGCAAGGTGGAGGAGTTTCGGGGAGAAGAAGCAAGGTGGAGGAGTTTGGGGGAGAATTAGCAAGGGGGAGGATTTTGAGGGAGTAGTAGCAAGGTGGAGGAGTTTGGGGAGAAGTAGCAAGGTGGAGGAGTTTGAGGGAGAAGTAGCAAGGTGGAGGAGCTTGGGGAGAAGTAGCAAGGTGGAGGAGTTTGGGGGAGAAGAAGCAAGGTGGAGGAGTTTGGGGGAGAAGAAGCAAGGTGGAGGAGTTTGGGGGAGAATTAGCAAGGTGTAGGATTTTGAGGGAGAAGTAGCAAGCTGGACGAGTTTGAGGGAGTAGTAGCAAGGTGGAGGAGTTTGGGGAGAAGTAGCAAGGTGGAGGAGTTTGAGGGAGAAGTAGCAAGGTGGAGGAGCTTGGGGGAGAAGTAGCAAAGTGGAGGAGTTTGAGGGAGAAGTCGCAAGGTGGAGGAGTTTGGGGGAGATGTAGCAAGGTGGAGGAGATTGGGGGAGAAGTAGCAAGGTGGAGGAGTTTGGGGGAGAAGTAACAAGGTGGAGGAGTTTGGGGAGAAGTAGCAAGGTGGAGGAGTTTGGGGAGAAGTAGCAAGGTGCAGGAGTTTGGGAGAGAAGAAACAAGGTGGAGGAGTTTGGGGAGAAGTAGCAACGTGGAGGAGTTTGAGGGAGAAGTAACAAGGTGGAGGAGTTTGGGAGAAAAGTAGAAAGGTGGAGGAGTTTGGGGAGAAGTAGCAAGGTGGAGGAGTTTGCTGGAGAAGTAGCAAGGTGGAGTAGTTTGGGGGAGAAGTAGCAAGGTGGAGGAGTTTGGGGGAGAAGTAACAAGGTGGAGGAGTGTGTTTGAGAAGTGGCAAGGTGGTGGAGTTTGGGGGAGAAGTAGCAAGGTGGAGGAGTTTGGGGGAGAAGTAGCAAGGTGGAGGAGTTTGAGGGAGTAGCAAGGTGGAGGATTTTGAGGGAGAAGTAGCAAGGTGGAGGAGTATGGGGAGAAGTAGCAAGGTGGAGGACTTTGAGGGAGAAGTAGCAAGGTGGAGGAGTGTGAGGGAGAAGTAGCAAGGTGGAGGAGTTTGAGGGAGAAGTAGCAAGATGGAGGAGTTTGAGGGACAAGTAGCAATGTGGAGGAGTTTGGGGGAGAAGTAGCAAGCTGGAGGAGTTTGAGGGAGAAGTATGCAAGGTGGAGGAATTTGGGGGAGAAGTAGCAAGGTGGAGGAGTTTGGGGGAGAAGTAACAAGGTGGAGGAGTTTGGTGAGAAGTAGCAAGGTGGAGGAGCTTGGGGAGAAGTAGCAAGGTGCAGGAGTTTGGGAGAGAAGTAGCAAGATGGAGGAGTTTTGGGGAGAAGGAGACAGGTGGAGGAGTTTGAGGGATAAGTATCAAGCTGGAGGAGTTTGGGGGAGAAGTAACAAGGAGGAGGAGTTTGGGGGCGAAGTAGCAAGGTGGAGGAGTTTGGGGGAGAATTAGCAAGGTGGAGGAGTTTGGGGGAGAAGTAGCAAGGTGGAGGAGTTTGGGGGAGAAGTAGCAAGGTGGATGAGTTTGAGGGAGAAGTAGCAAGGTGGAGGAGTTTGGGGGAGACGCAGCAAGGTGGAGGAGTTTGGGCAGAAGTAGCAAGGTGGAGGAGTTTGGGGAGAAGTAGCAAGGTGGAGGAGTTTTGGGGGAGAAGTAGCAGGGTGGAGGAGTTTGGGGGAGAAGTAGCAAGGTGGATGAGTTTAAGGGAGAAGGAGCAAGGTGGAGGAGTTTGGGGGAGACGTAGCAAGGTGGAGGAGTTTGGGGAGAAGTGGCAAGGTGGAGGAGTTTGAGGGAGAAGTAGCAAGATGGAGGAGTTTGAGGGAGAAGTAGCAATGTGGAGGAGTTTGGGGAGAAGTAGCAAGGTGGAGGAGTTTAGGGGAGAAGTAGCAACGTGGAGGAGTTTGGGGGAGAAGTAGCAAGGTGGAGGAGTTTGAGGAAGAAGTAACAAGGTGGAGGAGTTTGGGGAGAAGTAGCAAGGTGGAGGAGTTTGGGGGAGAAGTAACAAGGTGGAGGAGTTTGGGGGAGAAGTATCAAGGTGGAGGAGTTTGGGGAGAAGTAGCAAGGTGGAGGAGTTTGAGGGAGTAGCAAGGTGGAGGATTTTGAGGGAGAAGTAGCAAGGTGCAGGATTATGGGGAGAAGTAGCAAGGTGGAGGAGTTTGAGGGAGAAGTAGCAAGGTGGAGGAGTTTGAGGGAGAAGTAGCAAGGTGGAGGAGTTTGGGGGAGAAGTCGCAAGGTGGAGGAGTTTGAGGGAGAAGTAGCAAGCTGGAGGAGATTGGGGGAGAAGTAGCAAGGTGGAGGAGTTTGGATGAGAAGTAGCATGGTGGAGGAGTTTGGAGGAGAAGTAGCAAGGTGGAGGAGTTTGGGGAGAAGTAGCAAGGTGGAGGAGTTTGAGGGAGAAGTAGCAAGGTGGAGGAGATTGAGGGAGAATTTGCAAAGTGGAGGAGTTTGAGGGAGAAGTCGCAAGTTGGAGGAGATTGGGGGAGAAGTAGCAAGGTGGAGGAGTTTGAGGGAGAAGTAGCAAGTTGGAGGAGTTTGAGGGAGAAGTATGCAAGGTGGAGGAATTTGGGGGAGAAGTAGCAAGGTGGAGGAGTTTGGGGGAGAAGTAACAAGGTGGAGGAGTTTGGGGAGAAGTAGCAAGGTGTAGGAGTTTGGGAGAGAAGTAGCAAGATGGAGGAGTTTGGGGGACAAGTAGACAGGTGGAGGGGTTTGAGGGAGAAGTATCAAGCTGGAGGAGTTTGGGGGAGAAGTAACAAGGTGGAGGAGTTTGAGGGCGAAGTAGCAAGGTGGAGGAGTTTGGGGGAGAATTAGCAAGGTGGAGGAGTTTGGGGGAGAATTAGCAAGGTGGAGGAGTTTGGGGGAGAAGTAGCAAGGTGGAGGAGTTTGGGGGAGAAGTAGCAAGGTGGATGAGTTTGAGGGAGAAGTAGCAAGGTGGAGGAGTTTGGGGGAGACGTAGCAAGGTGGAGGAGTTTGGGGAGAAGTAGCAAGGTGGAGGAGTTTGGGGAGAAGTAGCAAAGTGGAGGAGTTTTGGGGGAGAAGTAGCAGGGTGGAGGAGTATGGGGGAGAAGTAGCAAGGTGGATGAGTTTGAGGGAGAAGTGGCAAGGTGGAGGAGTTTGGGGGAGACGTAGCAAGGTGGAGGAGTTTGGGGAGAAGTAGCAAGGTGGAGGAGTTTGAGGGAGAAGTAGCAATGTGGAGGAGTTTGGGGAGAAGTAGCAAGGTGGAGGAGTTTAGGGGAGAAGTAGCAACGTGGAGGAGTTTGGGGGAGAAGTAGCAAGGTGGAGGAGTTTGAGGAAGAAGTAACAAGGTGGAGGAGTTTGGGGAGAAGTAGCAAGGTGGAGGAGTTTGGGGGAGAAGTAACAAGGTGGAGGAGTTTGGGGGAGAAGGAGCAAGGTGGAGGAGTTTGGGGAGAAGTAGCAAGGTGGAGGAGTTTGAGGGAGTAGCAAGGTGCAGGATTTTGAGGGAGAAGTAGCAAGGTGCAGGAGTTTGGGGAGAAGTAGCAAGGTGGAGGAGTTTGAGGGAGAAGTAGCAAGGTGGAGGAGTTTGAGGGAGAAGTAGCAAGGTGGAGGAGTTTGGGGGAGAAGTCGCAAGGTGGAGGAGTTTGAGGGAGAAGTAGAAAGCTGGAGGAGATTGGGGGAGAAGTAGCAAGGTGGAGGAGTTTGGATGAGAAGTAGCATGGTGGAGGAGTTTGAGGGAGAAGTAGCAAGGTGGAGGAGATTGAGGGAGAATTTGCAAAGTGGAGGAGTTTGAGGGAGAAGTCGCAAGTTGGAGGAGATTGGGGGAGAAGTAGCAAGGTGGAGGAGTTTGAGGGAGAAGTTGCAAGTTGGAGGAGTTTGAGGGAGAATTATGCAAGGTGGAGGAATTTGGGGGAGAAGTAGCAAGGTGGAGGAGTTTGGGGGAGAAGTAACAAGGTGGAGGAGTTTGAGGAGAAGTAGCAAGGTGTAGGAGTTTGGGAGAGAAGTAGCAAGATGGAGGAGTTTGGGGGACAAGGAGACAGGTGGAGGAGTTTGAGGGAGAAGTATCAAGCTGGAGGAGTTTGGGGGAGAAGTAACAAGGTGGAGGAGTTTGAGGGCGAAGTAGCAAGGTGGAGGAGTTTGGGGGAGAATTAGCAAGGTGGAGGAGTTTGGGGGAGAATTAGCAAGGTGGAGGAGTTTGGGGGAGAAGTAGCAAGGTGGAGGAGTTTGGGGGAGAAGTAGCAAGGTGGATGAGTTTGAGGGAGAAGTAGCAAGGTGGAGGAGTTTGGGGGAGACGTAGCAAGGTGGAGGAGTTTGGGGAGAAGTAGCAAGGTGGAGGAGTTTGGGGAGAAGTAGCAAAGTGGAGGAGTTTTGGGGGAGAAGTAGCAGGGTGGAGGAGTTTGAGGGAGAAGTAGCAAGGTGGATGAGTTTGAGGGAGAAGTGGCAAGGTGGAGGAGTTTGGGGGAGACGTAGCAAGGTGGAGGAGTTTGGGGAGAAGTAGCAAGGTGGAGGAGTTTGAGGGAGAAGTAGCAATGTGGAGGAGTTTGGGGAGAAGTAGCAAGGTGGAGGAGTTTAGGGGAGAAGTAGCAACGTGGAGGAGTTTGGGGGAGAAGTAGCAAGGTGGAGGAGTTTGGGGAGAAGTAGCAAGGTGGAGGAGTTTGAGGGAGAAGTAGCAAGGTGGAGGAGTTTGAGGGAGAAGTAGCAAGGTGGAGGAGTTTGGGGGAGAAGTCGCAAGGTGGAGGTGTTTGAGGGAGAAGTAGCAAGCTGGAGGAGATTGGGGGAGAAGTAGCAAGGTGGAGGAGTTTGGATGAGAAGTAGCATGGTGGAGGAGTTTGAGGGAGAAGTCGCAAGTTGGAGGAGATTGGGGGAGAAGTAGCAAGGTGGAGGAGTTTGAGGAAGAAGTAACAAGGTGGAGGAGTTTGGGGAGAAGTAGCAAGGTGGAGGAGTTTGGGGGAGAAGTAACAAGATGGAGGAATTTGGGGGAGAAGTATCAAGGTGGAGGAGTTTGGGGAGAAGTAGCAAGGTGGAGGAGTTTGAGGGAGTAGCAAGGTGGAGGATTTTGAGGGAGAAGTAGCAAGGTGCAGGAGTTTTGGGAGAAGTAGCAAGGTGGAGGAGTTTGAGGGAGAAGTAGCAAGGTGGAGGAGTTTGAGGGAGAAGTAGCAAGGTGGAGGAGTTTGGGGGAGAAGTCGCAAGGTGGAGGAGTTTGAGGGAGAAGTAGAAAGCTGGAGGAGATTGGGGGAGAAGTAGCAAGGTGGAGGAGTTTGGATGAGAAGTAGCATGGTGCAGGAGTCTGGAGGAGAAGTAGCAAGGTGGAGGAGTTTGGGGAGAAGTAGCAAGGTGGAGGAGTTTGAGGGAGAAGTAGCAAGGTGGAGGAGATTGAGGGAGAATTTGCAAAGTGGAGGAGTTTGAGGGAGAAGTCGCAAGTTGGAGGAGATTGGGGGAGAAGTAGCAAGGTGGAGGAGTTTGAGGGAGAAGTTGCAAGTTGGAGGAGTTTGAGGGAGAAGTATGCAAGGTGGAGGAATTTGGGGGAGAAGTAGCAAGGTGGAGGAGTTTGGGGGAGAAGTAACAAGGTGGAGGAGTTTGAGGAGAAGTAGCAAGGTGTAGGAGTTTGGGAGAGAAGTAGCAAGATGGAGGAGTTTGGGGGACAAGGAGACGGGTGGAGGAGTTTGAGGGAGAAGTATCAAGCTGGAGGAGTTTGGGGGAGAAGTAACAAGGTGGAGGAGTTTGAGGGCGAAGTAGCAAGGTGGAGGAGTTTGGGGGAGAATTAGCAAGGTGGAGGAGTTTGGGGGAGAATTAGCAAGGTGGAGGAGTTTGGGGGAGAAGTAGCAAGGTGGAGGAGTTTGGGGGAGAAGTAGCAAGGTGGATGAGTTTGAGGGAGAAGTAGCAAGGTGGAGGAGTTTGGGGGAGACGTAGCAAGGTGGAGGAGTTTGGGGAGAAGTAGCAAGGTGGAGGAGTTTGGGGAGAAGTAGCAAAGTGGAGGAGTTTTGGGGGAGAAGTAGCAGGGTGGAGGAGTTTGAGGGAGAAGTAGCAAGGTGGATGAGTTTGAGGGAGAAGTGGCAAGGTGGAGGAGTTTGGGGGAGACGTAGCAAGGTGGAGGAGTTTGGGGAGAAGTAGCAAGGTGGAGGAGTTTGAGGGAGAAGTAGCAATGTGGAGGAGTTTGGGGAGAAGTAGCAAGGTGGAGGAGTTTAGGGGAGAAGTAGCAACGTGGAGGAGTTTGGGGGAGAAGTAGCAAGGTGGAGGAGTTTGGGGAGAAGTAGCAAGGTGGAGGAGTTTGAGGGAGAAGTAGCAAGGTGGAGGAGTTTGAGGGAGAAGTAGCAAGGTGGAGGAGTTTGGGGGAGAAGTCGCAAGGTGGAGGAGTTTGAGGGAGAAGTAGCAAGCTGGAGGAGATTGGGGGAGAAGTAGCAAGGTGGAGGAGTTTGGATGAGAAGTAGCATGGTGGAGGAGTTTGAGGGAGAAGTCGCAAGTTGGAGGAGATTGGGGGAGAAGTAGCAAGGTGGAGGAGTTTGAGGGAGAAGTAGCAAGTTGGAGGAGTTTGAGGGAGAAGTATGCAAGGTGGAGGAATTTGGGGGAGAAGTGGCAAGGTGGAGGAGTTTGGGGGAGAAGTAACAAGGTGGAGGAGTTTGGGGAGAAGTAGCAAGGTGTAGGAGTTTGGGAGAGAAGTAGCAAGATGGAGGAGTTTGGGGGACAAGTAGACAGGTGGAGGAGTTTGAGGGAGAAGTATCAAGCTGGAGGAGTTTGGGGGAGAAGTAACAAGGTGGAGGAGTTTGAGGGCGAAGTAGCAAGGTGGAGGAGTTTGGGGGAGAATTAGCAAGGTGGAGGAATTTGGGGGAGAATTAGCAAGGTGGAGGAGTTTGGGGGAGAAGTAGCAAGGTGGAGGAGTTTGGGGGAGAAGTAGCAAGGTGGATGAGTTTGAGGGAGAAGTCGCAAGGTGGAGGAGTTTGGGGGAGACGTAGCAAGGTGGAGGAGTTTGGGGAGAAGTAGCAAGGTGGAGGAGTTTGGGGAGAAGTAGCAAAGTGGAGGAGTTTTGGGGGAGAAGTAGCAGGGTGGAGGAGTTTGGGGGAGAAGTAGCAAGGTGGATGAGTTTGAGGGAGAAGTGGCAAGGTGGAGGAGTTTGGGGGAGACGTAGCAAGGTGGAGGAGTTTGGGGAGAAGTAGCAAGGTGGAGGAGTTTGAGGGAGAAGTAGCAATGTGGAGGAGTTTGGGGAGAAGTAGCAAGGTGGAGGAGTTTAGGGGAGAAGCAGCAACGTGGAGGAGTTTGGGGGAGAAGTAGCAAGGTGGAGGAGTTTGAGGAAGAAGTAACAAGGTGGAGGAGTTTGGGGAGAAGTAGCAAGGTGGAGGAGTTTGGGGGAGAAGTAACAAGGTGGAGGAGTTTGGGGGAGAAGTATCAAGGTGGAGGAGTTTGGGGAGAAGTAGCAAGGTGGAGGAGTTTGAGGGAGTAGCAAGGTGGAAGATTTTGAGGGAGAAGTAGCAAGGTGCAGGAGTTTGGGGAGAAGTAGCAAGGTGGAGGAGTTTGAGGGAGAAGTAGCAAGGTGGAAGAGTTTGAGGGAGAAGTAGCAAGGTGGAGGAGATTGGGGGAGAAGTAGCAAGGTGGAGGAGTTTGGATGAGAAGTAGCATGGTGGAGGAGTTTGGGGGAGAAGTAGCAAGGTGGAGGAGTTTGGGGAGAAGTAGCAAGGTGGAGGAGTTTGAGGGAGAAGTAGCAAGGTGGAGGAGATTGAGGGAGAAGTTGCAAAGTGGAGGAGTTTGAGGGAGAAGTCGCAAGTTGGAGGAGATTGGGGGAGAAGTAGCAAGGTGGAGGAGTTTGAGGGAGAAGTAGCAAGATGGAGGAGTTTGAGGGAGATGTAGCAAGGTGGAGGAGATTGGGGAGAAGTAGCAAGGTGTAGGAGTTTGGGAGAGAAGAAACAAGGTGGAGGAGTTTGGGGAGAAGTAGCAATGTGGAAGAGTTTGGGGGAGAAGTAACACGGTGGAGGAGTTTGGGAGAAAAGTAGAAAGGTGGAGGAGTTTGGGGAGAAGTAGCAAGGTGGAGGAGTTTGGTGGAGAAGTAGCAAGGTGGAGTAGTTTGTGGGAGAAGTAGCAAGGTGGAGGAGTTTGGGGGAGAAATAACAAGGTGGAGGAGTGTGGTTGAGAAGTGGCACGGTGGAGGAGTCTGGGGGAGAGGTAGCAAGGTGGAGGAGATTGAGGGAGAATTGCAAAGTGGAGGAGTTTGAGGGAGAAGTCGCAAGTTGCAGGAGATTGGGGGAGAAGTAGCAAGGTGGAGGAGTTTGAGGGAGAAGTAGCAAGTTGGAGGAGTTTGAGGGAGAAGTATGCAAGGTGGAGGAATTTGGGGGAGAAGTAGCAAGGTGGAGGAGTTTGGGGGAGAAGAAACAAGGTGGAGGAGTTTGGGGAGAAGTAGCAAGGTGTAGGAGTTTGGGAGAGAAGTAGCAAGATGGAGGAGTTTGGGGGACAAGTAGACAGGTGGAGGAGTTTGAGGGAGAAGTATCAAGCTGGAGGAGTTTGGGGGAGAAGTAACAAGGTGGAGGAGTTTGAGGGCGAAGTAGCAAGGTGGAGGAGTTTGGGGGAGAATTAGCAAGGTGGAGGAGTTTGGGGGAGAATTAGCAAGGTGGAGGAGTTTGGGGGAGAAGTAGCAAGGTGGAGGAGTTTGGGGGAGAAGTAGCAAGGTGGATGAGTTTGAGGGAGAAGTAGCAAGGTGGAGGAGTTTGGGGGAGACGTAGCAAGGTGGAGGAGTTTGGGGAGAAGTAGCAAGGTGGAGGAGTTTGGGGAGAAGTAGCAAAGTGGAGGAGTTTTGGGGGAGAAGTAGCAGGGTGGAGGAGTTTGGGGGAGAAGTAGCAAGGTGGATGAGTTTGAGGGAGAAGTGGCAAGGTGGAGGAGTTTGGGGGAGACGTAGCAAGGTGGAGGAGTTTGGGGAGAAGTAGCAAGGTGGAGGAGTTTGAGGGAGAAGTAGCAATGTGGAGGAGTTTGGGGAGAAGTAGCAAGGTGGAGGAGTTTAGGGGAGAAGTAGCAACGTGGAGGAGTTTGGGGGAGAAGTAGCAAGGTGGAGGAGTTTGAGGAAGAAGTAACAAGGTGGAGGAGTTTGGGGAGAAGTAGCAAGGTGGAGGAGTTTGGGGGAGAAGTAACAAGGTGGAGGAGTTTGGGGGAGAAGTATCAAGGTGGAGGAGTTTGGGGAGAAGTAGCAAGGTGGAGGAGTTTGAGGGAGTAGCAAGGTGGAGGATTTTGAGGGAGAAGTAGCAAGGTGCAGGAGTTTGGGGAGAAGTAGCAAGGTGGAGGAGTTTGAGGGAGAAGTAGCAAGGTGGAGGAGTTTGAGGGAGAAGTAGCAAGGTGGAGGAGTTTGGGGGAGAAGTCGCAAGGTGGAGGAGTTTGAGGGAGAAGTAGCAAGCTGGAGGAGATTGGGGGAGAAGTAGCAAGGTGGAGGAGTTTGGATGAGAAGTAGCATGGTGGAGGAGTTTGGGGGAGAAGTAGCAAGGTGGAGGAGTTTGGGGAGAAGTAGCAAGGTGGAGGAGTTTGAGGGAGAAGTAGCAAGGTGGAGGAGATTGAGGGAGAAGTTGCAAAGTGGAGGAGTTTGAGGGAGAAGTCGCAAGTTGGAGGAGATTGGGGGAGAAGTAGCAAGGTGGAGGAGTTTGAGGGAGAAGTAGCAAGATGGAGGAGTTTGAGGGAGATGTAGCAAGGTGGAGGAGATTGGGGAGAAGTAGCAAGGTGTCGGAGTTTGGGAGAGAAGAAACAAGGTGGAGGAGTTTGGGGAGAAGTAGCAATGTGGAAGAGTTTGGGGGAGAAGTAACACGGTGGAGGAGTTTGGGAGAAAAGTAGAAAGGTGGAGGAGTTTGGGGAGAAGTAGCAAGGTGGAGGAGTTTGGTGGAGAAGTAGCAAGGTGGAGTAGTTTGGGGGAGAAGTAGCAAGGTGGAGGAGTTTGGGGGAGAAGTATCAAGGTGGAGGATTGTGGTTGAGAAGTGGCACGGTGGAGGAGTCTGGGGGAGAGGAAGCAAGGTGGAGGAGTTTGGGGGAGAAGTAACAAGGTGGAGGAGTTTGAGTGAGAAGGAGCAAGGTTGAGGAGTTTGAGGGAGAAGTAGCAAGGTGGAGGAGTTTGGGGGAGAAGAAGCAAGGTGGAGGAGTTTCGGGGAGAAGAAGCAAGGTGGAGGAGTTTGGGGGAGAATTAGCAAGGGGGAGGATTTTGAGGGAGTAGTAGCAAGGTGGAGGAGTTTGGGGAGAAGTAGCAAGGTGGAGGAGTTTGAGGGAGAAGTAGCAAGGTGGAGGAGCTTGGGGAGAAGTAGCAAGGTGGAGGAGTTTGGGGGAGAAGAAGCAAGGTGGAGGAGTTTGGGGGAGAAGAAGCAAGGTGGAGGAGTTTGGGGGAGAATTAGCAAGGTGTAGGATTTTGAGGGAGAAGTAGCAAGCTGGACGAGTTTGAGGGAGTAGTAGCAAGGTGGAGGAGTTTGGGGAGAAGTAGCAAGGTGGAGGAGTTTGAGGGAGAAGTAGCAAGGTGGAGGAGCTTGGGGGAGAAGTAGCAAAGTGGAGGAGTTTGAGGGAGAAGTCGCAAGGTGGAGGAGTTTGGGGGAGATGTAGCAAGGTGGAGGAGATTGGGGGAGAAGTAGCAAGGTGGAGGAGTTTGGGGGAGAAGTAACAAGGTGGAGGAGTTTGGGGAGAAGTAGCAAGGTGGAGGAGTTTGGGGAGAAGTAGCAAGGTGCAGGAGTTTGGGAGAGAAGAAACAAGGTGGAGGAGTTTGGGGAGAAGTAGCAACGTGGACGAGTTTGAGGGAGAAGTAACAAGGTGGAGGAGTTTGGGAGAAAAGTAGAAAGGTGGAGGAGTTTGGGGAGAAGTAGCAAGGTGGAGGAGTTTGCTGGAGAAGTAGCAAGGTGGAGTAGTTTGGGGGAGAAGTAGCAAGGTGGAGGAGTTTGGGGGAGAAGTAACAAGGTGGAGGAGTGTGTTTGAGAAGTGGCAAGGTGGTGGAGTTTGGGGGAGAAGTAGCAAGGTGGAGGAGTTTGGGGGAGAAGTAGCAAGGTGGAGGAGTTTGAGGGAGTAGCAAGGTGGAGGATTTTGAGGGAGAAGTAGCAAGGTGGAGGAGTATGGGGAGAAGTAGCAAGGTGGAGGACTTTGAGGGAGAAGTAGCAAGGTGGAGGAGTGTGAGGGAGAAGTAGCAAGGTGGAGGAGTTTGAGGGAGAAGTAGCAAGATGGAGGAGTTTGAGGGACAAGTAGCAATGTGGAGGAGTTTGGGGGAGAAGTAGCAAGCTGGAGGAGTTTGAGGGAGAAGTATGCAAGGTGGAGGAATTTGGGGGAGAAGTAGCAAGGTGGAGGAGTTTGGGGGAGAAGTAACAAGGTGGAGGAGTTTGGTGAGAAGTAGCAAGGTGGAGGAGCTTGGGGAGAAGTAGCAAGGTGCAGGAGTTTGGGAGAGAAGTAGCAAGATGGAGGAGTTTTGGGGAGAAGGAGACAGGTGGAGGAGTTTGAGGGATAAGTATCAAGCTGGAGGAGTTTGGGGGAGAAGTAACAAGGAGGAGGAGTTTGGGGGCGAAGTAGCAAGGTGGAGGAGTTTGGGGGAGAATTAGCAAGGTGGAGGAGTTTGGGGGAGAAGTAGCAAGGTGGAGGAGTTTGGGGGAGAAGTAGCAAGGTGGATGAGTTTGAGGGAGAAGTAGCAAGGTGGAGGAGTTTGGGGGAGACGCAGCAAGGTGGAGGAGTTTGGGCAGAAGTAGCAAGGTGGAGGAGTTTGGGGAGAAGTAGCAAGGTGGAGGAGTTTTGGGGGAGAAGTAGCAGGGTGGAGGAGTTTGGGGGAGAAGTAGCAAGGTGGATGAGTTTAAGGGAGAAGTAGCAAGGTGGAGGAGTTTGGGGGAGACGTAGCAAGGTGGAGGAGTTTGGGGAGAAGTGGCAAGGTGGAGGAGTTTGAGGGAGAAGTAGCAAGATGGAGGAGTTTGAGGGAGAAGTAGCAATGTGGAGGAGTTTGGGGAGAAGTAGCAAGGTGGAGGAGTTTAGGGGAGAAGTAGCAACGTGGAGGAGTTTGGGGGAGAAGTAGCAAGGTGGAGGAGTTTGAGGAAGAAGTAACAAGGTGGAGGAGTTTGGGGAGAAGTAGCAAGGTGGAGGAGTTTGGGGGAGAAGTAACAAGGTGGAGGAGTTTGGGGGAGAAGTATCAAGGTGGAGGAGTTTGGGGAGAAGTAGCAAGGTGGAGGAGTTTGAGGGAGTAGCAAGGTGGAGGATTTGGAGGGAGAAGTAGCAAGGTGCAGGAGTTTGGGGAGAAGTAGCAAGGTGGAGGAGTTTGAGGGAGAAGTAGCAAGGTGGAGGAGTTTGAGGGAGAAGAAGCAAGGTGGAGGAGTTTGGGGGAGAAGTCGCAAGGTGGAGGAGTTTGAGGGAGAAGTAGCAAGCTGGAGGAGATTGGGGGAGAAGTAGCAAGGTGGAGGAGTTTGCATGAGAAGTAGCATGGTGGAGGAGTTTGGAGGAGAAGTAGCAAGGTGGAGGAGTTTGGGGAGAAGTAGCAAGGTGGAGGAGTTTGAGGGAGAAGTAGCAAGGTGGAGGAGATTGAGGGAGAATTTGCAAAGTGGAGGAGTTTGAGGGAGAAGTCGCAAGTTGGAGGAGATTGGGGGAGAAGTAGCAAGGTGGAGGAGTTTGAGGGAGAAGTAGCAAGTTGGAGGAGTTTGAGGGAGAAGTATGCAAGGTGGAGGAATTTGGGGGAGAAGTAGCAAGGTGGAGGAGTTTGGGGGAGAAGTAACAAGGTGGAGGAGTTTGGGGAGAAGTAGCAAGGTGTAGGAGTTTGGGAGAGAAGTAGCAAGATGGAGGAGTTTGGGGGAGAAGTAGACAGGTGGAGGAGTTTGAGGGAGAAGTATCAAGCTGGAGGAGTTTGGGGGAGAAGTAACAAGGTGGAGGAGTTTGAGGGCGAAGTAGCAAGGTGGAGGAGTTTGGGGGAGAATTAGCAAGGTGGAGGAGTTTGGGGGAGAATTAGCAAGGTGGAGGAGTTTGGGGGAGAAGTAGCAAGGTGGAGGAGTTTGGGGGAGAAGTAGCAAGGTGGATGAGTTTGAGGGAGAAGTAGCAAGGTGGAGGAGTTTGGGGGAGACGTAGCAAGGTGGAGGAGTTTGGGGAGAAGTAGCAAGGTGGAGGAGTTTGGGGAGAAGTAGCAAGGTGGAGGAGTTTTGGGGGAGAAGTAGCAGGGTGGAGGAGTTTGGGGGAGAAGTAGCAAGGTGGATGAGTTTGAGGGAGAAGTGGCAAGGTGGAGGAGTTTGGGGGAGACGTAGCAAGGTGGAGGAGTTTGGGGAGAAGTAGCAAGGTGGAGGAGTTTGAGGGAGAAGTAGCAATGTGGAGGAGTTTGGGGAGAAGTAGCAAGGTGGAGGAGTTTAGGGGAGAAGTAGCAACGTGGAGGAGTTTGGGGGAGAAGTAGCAAGGTGGAGGAGTTTGAGGAAGAAGTAACAAGGTGGAGGAGTTTGGGGAGAAGTAGCAAGGTGGAGGAGTTTGGGGGAGAAGTAACAAGGTGGAGGAGTTTGGGGGAGAAGTATCAAGGTGGAGGAGTTTGGGGAGAAGTAGCAAGGTGGAGGAGTTTGAGGGAGTAGCAAGGTGGAGGATTTTGAGGGAGAAGTAGCAAGGTGCAGGAGTTTGGGGAGAAGTAGCAAGGTGGAGGAGTTTGAGGGAGAAGTAGCAAGGTGGAGGAGTTTGGGGGAGAAGTCGCAAGGTGGAGGATTTTGAGGGAGAAGTAGCAAGCTGGAGGAGATTGGGGGAGAAGTAGCAAGGTGGAGGAGTTTGGATGAGAAGTAGCATGGTGGAGGAGTTTGGGGGAGAAGTAGCAAGGTGGAGGAGTTTGGGGAGAAGTAGCAAGGTGGAGGAGTTTGAGGGAGAAGTAGCAAGGTGGAGGAGATTGAGGGAGAAGTTGCAAAGTGGAGGAGTTTGAGAGAGAATAAACAAGGTGGAGGAGTTTGGGGAGAAGTATCAATGTGGAAGAGTTTGGGGGAGAAGTAACACGGTGGAGGAGTTTGGGAGAAAAGTAGAAAGGTGGAGGAGTTTGGGGAGAAGTAGCAAGGTGGAGGAGTTTGGTGGAGAAGTAGCAAGGTGGAGTAGTTTGGGGGAGAAGTAGCAAGGTGGAGGAGTTTGGGGGAGAAGTAACAAGGTGGAGGAGTGTGGTTGAGAAGTGGCACGGTGGAGGAGTCTGGGGGAGAGGTAGCAAGGTGGAGGAGTTTGGGGGTGAAGTAACAAGGTGGAGGAGTTTGAGGGAGAAGTAGCAAGCTTGAGGAGTTTGAGGGAGAAGTAGCAAGGTGGAGGAGTTTGGGGGAGAAGAAGCAAGGTGGAGGAGTTTGGGGGAGAAGAAGCAAGGTGGAGGAGTTTGGGGGAGAATTAGCAAGGGGGAGGATTTTGAGGGAGAAGTAGCAAGCTGGAGGAGTTTGAGGGAGTAGTAGCAAGGTGGAGGAGTTTGGGGAGAAGTAGCAAGGTGGAGGAGTTTGAGGGAGAAGTAGCAAGGTGGAGGAGCTTGGGGGAGAAGTAGCAAGGTGGAGGAGTTTGGGGGAGAAGAAGCAAGGTGGAGGAGTTTGGGGGAGAAGAAGCAAGGTGGAGGAGTTTGGGGGAGAAGAAGCAAGGTGGAGGAGTTTGGGGGAGAATTAGCAAGGTGGAGGATTTTGAGGGAGAAGTAGCAAGCTGGAGGAGTTTGAGGGAGTAGTAGCAAGGTGGAGGAGTTTGGGGAGAAGTAGCAAGGTGGAGGAGTGTGAGGGAGAAGTAGCAAGGTGGAGGAGCTTGGGGGAGAAGTAGCAAAGTGGAGGAGTTTGAGGGAGAATTCGCAAGGTGGAGGAGTTTGGGGGAGAAGTAGCAAGGTGCTGGAGTTTGAGGGAGAAGTAGCAAGGTGGAGGAGTTTGAGGGAGAAGTAGCAAGGTGGAGGAGTTTGTGGGAGAAGTAGCAAGGTGGAGGAGTTTGGGGTAGAAGTAACGAGCTGGAGGTGTTTGAGGGAGAAGTAGCAAGGTGGAGGAGTTTGAGGGAGAAGTAGCAAGGTGGAGGAGTTTGAGGGAGAAGTAGCAAGGTGGAGGAGTTTGAGGGAGAAGTAGCAAGGTGGAGGAGTTTGGGGGAGAAGTCGCAAGGTGGAGGAGTTTGAGGGAGAAGTAGCAAGCTGGAGGAGATTGGGGGAGAAGTAGCAAGGTGGAGGAGTTTGGATGAGAAGTAGCATGGTGGAGGAGTTTGGGGGAGAAGTAGCAAGGTGGATGAGTTTGGGGAGAAGTAGCAAGGTGGAGGAGATTGAGGGAGAAGTAGCAAGGTGGAGGAGATTGAGGGAGAAGTTGCAAAGTGGAGGAGTTTGAGGGAGAAGTCGCAAGTTGGAGGAGATTGGGGGAGAAGTAGCAAGGTGGAGGAGTTTGAGGGAGAAGTAGCAAGATGGAGGAGTTTGAGGGAGATGTAGCAAGGTGGAGGAGATTGGGGAGAAGTAGCAAGGTGCAGGAGTTTGGGAGAGAAGAAACACGGTGGAGGAGTTTGGGGAGAAGTAGCAATGTGGAAGAGTTTGGGGGAGAAGTAACACGGTGGAGGAGTTTGGGAGAAAAGTAGAAAGGTGGAGGATTTGGGGAGAAGTAGCAAGGTGGAGGAGTTTGGTGGAGAAGTAGCAAGGTGGAGTAGTTTGGGGGAGAAGTAGCAAGGTGGAGGAGTCTGGGGAGAAGTAACAAGGTGGAGGAGTGTGGTTGAGAAGTGGCACGGTGGAGGATTTGAGGGAGAAGTAGCAAGATGGAGGAGTTTGGGGGAGAAGTAACAAGGTGGAGGAGTTTGAGGGAGAAGTAGCAAGGTTGAGGAGTTTGAGGGAGAAGTAGCAAGGTGGAGGAGTTTGGGGGAGAAGAAGCAAGGTGGAGGAGTTTGGGGGAGAAGAAGCAAGGTGGAGGAGTTTGGGGGAGAATTAGCAAGGTGGAGGAGTTTGAGGGAGAAGTAGCAAGCTGGAGGAGTTTGAGGGAGTAGTAGCAAGGTGGAGGAGTTTGGGGAGAAGTAGCAAGGTGGAGGAGTTTGAGGGAGAAGTCGCAAAGTGGAGGAGTTTGGGGGAGATGTAGCAAGGTGGAGGAGATTGGGGGAGAAGTAGCAAGGTGGAGGAGTTTGAGGGAGCAGTAGCAAGGTGGAGGAGTTTGAGGGAGAAGTAGCAAGATGGAGGAGTTTGAGGGACAAGTAGCAATGTGGAGGAGTTTGGGGGAGAAGTAGCAAGCTGGAGGAGTTTGAGGGAGAAGTATGCAAGGTGGAGGAATTTGGGGGAGAAGTAGCAAGGTGGAGGAGTTTGGGGGAGAAGTAACAAGGTGGAGGAGTTTGGTGAGAAGTAGCAAGGTGGAGGAGCTTGGGGAGAAGTAGCAAGGTGCAGGAGTTTGGGAGAGAAGTAGCAAGATGGAGGAGTTTTGGGGAGAAGGAGACAGGTGGAGGAGTTTGAGGGATAAGTATCAAGCTGGAGGAGTTTGGGGGAGAAGTAACAAGGAGGAGGAGTTTGGGGGCGAAGTAGCAAGGTGGAGGAGTTTGGGGGAGAATTAGCAAGGTGGAGGAGTTTGGGGGAGAAGTAGCAAGGTGGAGGAGTTTGGGGGAGAAGTAGCAAGGTGGATGAGTTTGAGGGAGAAGTAGCAAGGTGGAGGAGTTTGGGGGAGACGCAGCAAGGTGGAGGAGTTTGGGCAGAAGTAGCAAGGTGGAGGAGTTTGGGGAGAAGTAGCAAGGTGGAGGAGTTTTGGGGGAGAAGTAGCAGGGTGGAGGAGTTTGGGGGAGAAGTAGCAAGGTGGATGAGTTTAAGGGAGAAGTAGCAAGGTGGAGGAGTTTGGGGGAGACGTAGCAAGGTGGAGGAGTTTGGGGAGAAGTGGCAAGGTGGAGGAGTTTGAGGGAGAAGTAGCAAGATGGAGGAGTTTGAGGGAGAAGTAGCAATGTGGAGGAGTTTGGGGAGAAGTAGCAAGGTGGAGGAGTTTAGGGGAGAAGTAGCAACGTGGAGGAGTTTGGGGGAGAAGTAGCAAGATGGAGGAGTTTGTGGAAGAAGTAACAAGGTGGAGGAGTTTGGGGATAAGTAGCAAGGTGGAGGAGTTTGGGGGAGAAGTAACAAGGTGGAGGAGTTTGGGGGAGAAGTATCAAGGTGGAGGAGTTTGGGGAGAAGTAGCAAGGTGGAGGAGTTTGAGGGAGTAGCAAGGTGGAGGATTTTGAGGGAGAAGTAGCAAGGTGCAGGAGTTTGGGGAGAAGTAGCAAGGTGGAGGAGTTTGAGGGAGAAGTAGCAAGGTGGAGGAGTTTGAGGGAGAAGAAGCAAGGTGGAGGAGTTTGGGGGAGAAGTCGCAAGGTGGAGGAGTTTGAGGGAGAAGTAGCAAGCTGGAGGAGATTGGGGGAGAAGTAGCAAGGTGGAGGAGTTTGCATGAGAAGTAGCATGGTGGAGGAGTTTGGAGGAGAAGTAGCAAGGTGGAGGAGTTTGGGGAGAAGTAGCAAGGTGGAGGAGTTTGAGGGAGAAGTAGCAAGGTGGAGGAGATTGAGGGAGAATTTGCAAAGTGGAGGAGTTTGAGGGAGAAGTCGCAAGTTGGAGGAGATTGGGGGAGAAGTAGCAAGGTGGAGGAGTTTGAGGGAGAAGTAGCAAGTTGGAGGAGTTTGAGGGAGAAGTATGCAAGGTGGAGGAATTTGGGGGAGAAGTAGCAAGGTGGAGGAGTTTGGGGAGAAGTAACAAGGTGGAGGAGTTTGGGGAGAAGTAGCAAGGTGTAGGAGTTTGGGAGAGAAGTAGCAAAATGGAGGAGTTTGGGGGAGAAGTAACAAGGTGGAGGAGTTTGAGGGCGAAGTAGCAAGGTGGAGGAGTTTGGGGGAGAATTAGCAAGGTGGAGGAGTTTGGGGGAGAATTAGCAAGGTGGAGGAGTTTGGGGGAGAAGTAGCAAGGTGGAGGAGTTTGGGGGAGAAGTAGCAAGGTGGATGAGTTTGAGGGAGAAGTAGCAAGGTGGAGGAGTTTGGGGGAGACGTAGCAAGGTGGAGGAGTTTGGGGAGAAGTAGCAAGGTGGAGGAGTTTGGGGAGAAGTAGCAAGGTGGAGGAGTTTGGGGAGAAGTAGCAAGGTGGAGGAGTTTGGGGGAGAAGTAACAAGGTGGAGGAGTTTGGGGGAGAAGTATCAAGGTGGAGGAGTTTGGGGAGAAGTAGCAAGGTGGAGGAGTTTGAGGGAGTAGCAAGGTGGAGGATTTTGAGGGAGAAGTAGCAAGGTGCAGGAGTTTGGGGAGAAGTAGCAAGGTGGAGGAGTTTGAGGGAGAAGTAGCAAGGTGGAGGAGTTTGGGGGAGAAGTCGCAAGGTGGAGGAGTTTGAGGGAGAAGTAGCAAGCTGGAGGAGATTGGGGGAGAAGTAGCAAGGTGGAGGAGTTTGGATGAGAAGTAGCATGGTGGAGGAGTTTGGGAGAAAAGTAGAAAGGTGGAGGAGTTTGGGGAGAAGTAGCAAGGTGGAGGAGTTTGGGGAGAAGTAGCAAGGTGGAGGAGTTTGGGGGAGAAGTAACAAGGTGGAGGAGTTTGGGGAGAAGTAGCAAGGTGTAGGAGTTTGGGAGAGAAGTAGCAAAATGGAGGAGTTTGGGGGAGAAGTAACAAGGTGGAGGAGTTTGAGGGCGAAGTAGCAAGGTGGAGGAGTTTGGGGGAGAATTAGCAAGGTGGAGGAGTTTGGGGGAGAATTAGCAAGGTGGAGGAGTTTGGGGGAGAAGTAGCAAGGTGGAGGAGTTTGGGGGAGAAGTAGCAAGGTGGATGAGTTTGAGGGAGAAGTAGCAAGGTGGAGGAGTTTGGGGGAGACGTAGCAAGGTGGAGGAGTTTGGGGAGAAGTAGCAAGGTGGAGGAGTTTGGGGAGAAGTAGCAAGGTGGAGGAGTTTGGGGAGAAGTAGCAAGGTGGAGGAGTTTGGGGGAGAAGTAACAAGGTGGAGGAGTTTGGGGGAGAAGTATCAAGGTGGAGGAGTTTGGGGAGAAGTAGCAAGGTGGAGGAGTTTGAGGGAGTAGCAAGGTGGAGGATTTTGAGGAGAAGTAGCAAGGTGCAGGAGTTTGGGGAGAAGTAGCAAGGTGGAGGAGTTTGAGGGAGAAGTAGCAAGGTGGAGGAGTTTGGGGGAGAAGTCGCAAGGTGGAGGAGTTTGAGGGAGAAGTAGCAAGCTGGAGGAGATTGGGGGAGAAGTAGCAAGGTGGAGGAGTTTGGATGAGAAGTAGCATGGTGGAGGAGTTTGGGAGAAAAGTAGAAAGGTGGAGGATTTGGGGAGAAGTAGCAAGGTGGAGGAGTTTGGTGGAGAAGTAGCAAGGTGGAGTAGTTTGGGGGAGAAGTAGCAAGGTGGAGGAGTCTGGGGAGAAGTAACAAGGTGGAGGAGTGTGGTTGAGAAGTGGCACGGTGGAGGATTTGAGGGAGAAGTAGCAAGATGGAGGAGTTTGGGGGAGAAGTAACAAGGTGGAGGAGTTTGAGGGAGAAGTAGCAAGGTTGAGGAGTTTGAGGGAGAAGTAGCAAGGTGGAGGAGTTTGGGGAGAAGAAGCAAGGTGGAGGAGTTTGGGGGAGAAGAAGCAAGGTGGAGGAGTTTGGGGGAGAATTAGCAAGGTGGAGGAGTTTGAGGGAGAAGTAGCAAGCTGGAGGAGTTTGAGGGAGTAGTAGCAAGGTGGGAGGAGTTTGGGGAGAAGTAGCAAGGTGGAGGAGTTTGAGGGAGAAGTAGCAAGGTGGAGGAGTTTGGGGGAGAAGTAGCAAAGTGGAGGAGTTTGAGGGAGAAGTCGCAAAGTGGAGGAGTTTGGGGGAGATGTAGCAAGGTGGAGGAGATTGGGGGAGAAGTAGCAAGGTGGAGGAGTTTGAGGGAGTAGTAGCAAGGTGGAGGAGTTTGAGGGAGAAGTAGCAAGATGGAGGAGTTTGAGGGACAAGTAGCAATGTGGAGGAGTTTGGGGGAGAAGTAGCAAGCTGGAGGAGTTTGAGGGAGAAGTATGCAAGGTGGAGGAATTTGGGGGAGAAGTAGCAAGGTGGAGGAGTTTGGGGGAGAAGTAACAAGGTGGAGGAGTTTGGTGAGAAGTAGCAAGGTGGAGGAGCTTGGGGAGAAGTAGCAAGGTGCAGGAGTTTGGGAGAGAAGTAGCAAGATGGAGGAGTTTTGGGGAGAAGGAGACAGGTGGAGGAGTTTGAGGGATAAGTATCAAGCTGGAGGAGTTTGGGGGAGAAGTAACAAGGAGGAGGAGTTTGGGGGCGAAGTAGCAAGGTGGAGGAGTTTGGGGGAGAATTAGCAAGGTGGAGGAGTTTGGGGGAGAAGTAGCAAGGTGGAGGAGTTTGGGGGAGAAGTAGCAAGGTGGATGAGTTTGAGGGAGAAGTAGCAAGGTGGAGGAGTTTGGGGGAGACGCAGCAAGGTGGAGGAGTTTGGGCAGAAGTAGCAAGGTGGAGGAGTTTGGGGAGAAGTAGCAAGGTGGAGGAGTTTTGGGGGAGAAGTAGCAGGGTGGAGGAGTTTGGGGGAGAAGTAGCAAGGTGGATGAGTTTAAGGGAGAAGTAGCAAGGTGGAGGAGTTTGGGGGAGACGTAGCAAGGTGGAGGAGTTTGGGGAGAAGTGGCAAGGTGGAGGAGTTTGAGGGAGAAGTAGCAAGATGGAGGAGTTTGAGGGAGAAGTAGCAATGTGGAGGAGTTTGGGGAGAAGTAGCAAGGTGGAGGAGTTTAGGGGAGAAGTAGCAACGTGGAGGAGTTTGGGGGAGAAGTAGCAAGATGGAGGAGTTTGTGGAAGAAGTAACAAGGTGGAGGAGTTTGGGGATAAGTAGCAAGGTGGAGGAGTTTGGGGGAGAAGTAACAAGGTGGAGGAGTTTGGGGGAGAAGTATCAAGGTGGAGGAGTTTGGGGAGA
This sequence comes from Somniosus microcephalus, assembly GCF_052327205.1. NCBI lineage: Eukaryota > Metazoa > Chordata > Chondrichthyes > Squaliformes > Somniosidae > Somniosus > Somniosus microcephalus. Next base: position 121,183,200 of record NC_140992.1, read on the forward strand.
AGTAGCAAGGTGGAGGAGTTTGAGGGAGTAGCAAGGTGGAGGATTTTGAGGGAGAAGTAGCAAGGTGCAGGAGTTTGGGGAGAAGTAGCAAGGTGGAGGAGTTTGAGGGAGAAGTAGCAAGGTGGAGGAGTTTGAGGGAGAAGAAGCAAGGTGGAGGAGTTTGGGGGAGAAGTCGCAAGGTGGAGGAGTTTGAGGGAGAAGTAGCAAGCTGGAGGAGATTGGGGGAGAAGTAGCAAGGTGGAGGAGTTTGCATGAGAAGTAGCATGGTGGAGGAGTTTGGAGGAGAAGTAGCAAGGTGGAGGAGTTTGGGGAGAAGTAGCAAGGTGGAGGAGTTTGAGGGAGAAGTAGCAAGGTGGAGGAGATTGAGGGAGAATTTGCAAAGTGGAGGAGTTTGAGGGAGAAGTCGCAAGTTGGAGGAGATTGGGGGAGAAGTAGCAAGGTGGAGGAGTTTGAGGGAGAAGTAGCAAGTTGGAGGAGTTTGAGGGAGAAGTATGCAAGGTGGAGGAATTTGGGGGAGAAGTAGCAAGGTGGAGGAGTTTGGGGGAGAAGTAACAAGGTGGAGGAGTTTGGGGAGAAGTAGCAAGGTGTAGGAGTTTGGGAGAGAAGTAGCAAAATGGAGGAGTTTGGGGGAGAAGTAACAAGGTGGAGGAGTTTGAGGGCGAAGTAGCAAGGTGGAGGAGTTTGGGGGAGAATTAGCAAGGTGGAGGAGTTTGGGGGAGAATTAGCAAGGTGGAGGAGTTTGGGGGAGAAGTAGCAAGGTGGAGGAGTTTGGGGGAGAAGTAGCAAGGTGGATGAGTTTGAGGGAGAAGTAGCAAGGTGGAGGAGTTTGGGGGAGACGTAGCAAGGTGGAGGAGTTTGGGGAGAAGTAGCAAGGTGGAGGAGTTTGGGGAGAAGTAGCAAGGTGGAGGAGTTTTGGGGGAGAAGTAGCAGGGTGGAGGAGTTTGGGGGAGAAGTAGCAAGGTGGATGAGTTTGAGGGAGAAGTGGCAAGGTGGAGGAGTTTGGGGGAGACGTAGCAAGGTGGAGGAGTTTGGGGAGAAGTAGCAAGGTGGAGGAGTTTGAGGGAGAAGTAGCAATGTGGAGGAGTTTGGGGAGAAGTAGCAAGGTGGAGGAGTTTAGGGGAGAAGTAGCAACGTGGAGGAGTTTGGGGGAGAAGTAGCAAGGTGGAGGAGTTTGAGGAAGAAGTAACAAGGTGGAGGAGTTTGGGGAGAAGTAGCAAGGTGGAGGAGTTTGGGGGAGAAGTAACAAGGTGGAGGAGTTTGGGGGAGAAGTATCAAGGTGGAGGAGTTTGGGGAGAAGTAGCAAGGTGGAGGAGTTTGAGGGAGTAGCAAGGTGGAGGATTTTGAGGGAGAAGTAGCAAGGTGCAGGAGTTTGGGGAGAAGTAGCAAGGTGGAGGAGTTTGAGGGAGAAGTAGCAAGGTGGAGGAGTTTGGGGGAGAAGTCGCAAGGTGGAGGAGTTTGAGGGAGAAGTAGCAAGCTGGAGGAGATTGGGGGAGAAGTAGCAAGGTGGAGGAGTTTGGATGAGAAGTAGCATGGTGGAGGAGTTTGGGGGAGAAGTAGCAAGGTGGAGGAGTTTGGGGAGAAGTAGCAAGGTGGAGGAGTTTGAGGGAGAAGTAGCAAGGTGGAGGAGATTGAGGGAGAAGTTGCAAAGTGGAGGAGTTTGAGAGAGAATAAACAAGGTGGAGGAGTTTGGGGAGAAGTATCAATGTGGAAGAGTTTGGGGGAGAAGTAACACGGTGGAGGAGTTTGGGAGAAAAGTAGAAAGGTGGAGGAGTTTGGGGAGAAGTAGCAAGGTGGAGGAGTTTGGTGGAGAAGTAGCAAGGTGGAGTAGTTTGGGGGAGAAGTAGCAAGGTGGAGGAGTTTGGGGGAGAAGTAACAAGGTGGAGGAGTGTGGTTGAGAAGTGGCACGGTGGAGGAGTCTGGGGGAGAGGTAGCAAGGTGGAGGAGTTTGGGGGTGAAGTAACAAGGTGGAGGAGTTTGAGGGAGAAGTAGCAAGCTTGAGGAGTTTGAGGGAGAAGTAGCAAGGTGGAGGAGTTTGGGGGAGAAGAAGCAAGGTGGAGGAGTTTGGGGGAGAAGAAGCAAGGTGGAGGAGTTTGGGGGAGAATTAGCAAGGGGGAGGATTTTGAGGGAGAAGTAGCAAGCTGGAGGAGTTTGAGGGAGTAGTAGCAAGGTGGAGGAGTTTGGGGAGAAGTAGCAAGGTGGAGGAGTTTGAGGGAGAAGTAGCAAGGTGGAGGAGCTTGGGGGAGAAGTAGCAAGGTGGAGGAGTTTGGGGGAGAAGAAGCAAGGTGGAGGAGTTTGGGGGAGAAGAAGCAAGGTGGAGGAGTTTGGGGGAGAATTAGCAAGGTGGAGGATTTTGAGGGAGAAGTAGCAAGCTGGAGGAGTTTGAGGGAGTAGTAGCAAGGTGGAGGAGTTTGGGGAGAAGTAGCAAGGTGGAGGAGTGTGAGGGAGAAGTAGCAAGGTGGAGGAGCTTGGGGGAGAAGTAGCAAAGTGGAGGAGTTTGAGGGAGAATTCGCAAGGTGGAGGAGTTTGGGGGAGAAGTAGCAAGGTGCTGGAGTTTGAGGGAGAAGTAGCAAGGTGGAGGAGTTTGAGGGAGAAGTAGCAAGGTGGAGGAGTTTGTGGGAGAAGTAGCAAGGTGGAGGAGTTTGGGGTAGAAGTAACGAGCTGGAGGTGTTTGAGGGAGAAGTAGCAAGGTGGAGGAGTTTGAGGGAGAAGTAGCAAGGTGGAGGAGTTTGAGGGAGAAGTAGCAAGGTGGAGGAGTTTGAGGGAGAAGTAGCAAGGTGGAGGAGTTTGGGGGAGAAGTCGCAAGGTGGAGGAGTTTGAGGGAGAAGTAGCAAGCTGGAGGAGATTGGGGGAGAAGTAGCAAGGTGGAGGAGTTTGGATGAGAAGTAGCATGGTGGAGGAGTTTGGGGGAGAAGTAGCAAGGTGGATGAGTTTGGGGAGAAGTAGCAAGGTGGAGGAGATTGAGGGAGAAGTAGCAAGGTGGAGGAGATTGAGGGAGAAGTTGCAAAGTGGAGGAGTTTGAGGGAGAAGTCGCAAGTTGGAGGAGATTGGGGGAGAAGTAGCAAGGTGGAGGAGTTTGAGGGAGAAGTAGCAAGATGGAGGAGTTTGAGGGAGATGTAGCAAGGTGGAGGAGATTGGGGAGAAGTAGCAAGGTGCAGGAGTTTGGGAGAGAAGAAACACGGTGGAGGAGTTTGGGGAGAAGTAGCAATGTGGAAGAGTTTGGGGGAGAAGTAACACGGTGGAGGAGTTTGGGAGAAAAGTAGAAAGGTGGAGGATTTGGGGAGAAGTAGCAAGGTGGAGGAGTTTGGTGGAGAAGTAGCAAGGTGGAGTAGTTTGGGGGAGAAGTAGCAAGGTGGAGGAGTCTGGGGAGAAGTAACAAGGTGGAGGAGTGTGGTTGAGAAGTGGCACGGTGGAGGAGTTTGAGGGAGAAGTAGCAAGATGGAGGAGTTTGGGGGAGAAGTAACAAGGTGGAGGAGTTTGAGGGAGAAGTAGCAAGGTTGAGGAGTTTGAGGGAGAAGTAGCAAGGTGGAGGAGTTTGGGGGAGAAGAAGCAAGGTGGAGGAGTTTGGGGGAGAAGAAGCAAGGTGGAGGAGTTTGGGGGAGAATTAGCAAGGTGGAGGAGTTTGAGGGAGAAGTAGCAAGCTGGAGGAGTTTGAGGGAGTAGTAGCAAGGTGGAGGAGTTTGGGGAGAAGTAGCAAGGCGGAGGAGTTTGAGGGAGAAGTAGCAAGGTGGAGGAGTTTGGGGGAGAAGTAGCAAAGTGGAGGAGTTTGAGGGAGAAGTCGCAAAGTGGAGGAGTTTGGGGGAGATGTAGCAAGGTGGAGGAGATTGGGGGAGAAGTAGCAAGGTGGAGGAGTTTGAGGGAGTAGTAGCAAGGTGGAGGAGTTTGAGGGAGAAGTAGCAAGGTGGAGGAGTTTGAGGGAGAAGTACCAAGGTGGAGGAGTTTGGGGGAGATGTAGCAAGGTGGAGGAGTTTGAGGGAGAAGTAGCAAGGTGGAGGAGTTTGGGGGAGAAGTAGCAAGGTGGAGGAGTTTGAGGGAGAAGTATCAAGGTGGAGGAATTTGGGGGAGAAGTAGCAAGTTGGAGGAGTTTGGGGAGAAGTAGCAAGATGGAGGAGTTTGAGGGAGAAGTAGCATGGTGGAGGAGTTTGGGGGAGAAGTAGCAAGGTGGAGGAGTTTGAGGGAGAACTAGCAAGGTGGAGGAGTTTGGGGAGAAGTAGCAAGGTGGAGGAGTTTGGGGGAGAAGTAGCAAGGTGGAGGAGTTTGGGGGAGAAGGAACAAGGTGGAGGAGTTTGGGGGAGAAGTAACAAGGTGGAGGAGATTGGGGGAGAAGTAACAAGGTGGAGGAGTTTGGGGGAGAAGTAGCAAGGTGCTGTAGTTTGAGGGAGAAGTAGCAAGGTGGAGGAGTTTGGGGGAGAAGTAACAAGGTGGAGGAGATTGGGGGAGAAGTAACAAGGTGGAGGAGTTTGGGGGAGAAGTAGCAAGGTGGAGGAGTTTGGGGGAGAAGTAGCAAGGTGCTGTAGTTTGAGGGAGAAGTAGCAAGGTGGAGGAGTTTGAGGGAGAAGTAGCAAGCTGGAGGAGTTTGGGGGAGAAGTAACAAGGTGGAGGAGATTGGGGGAGAAGTAACAAGGTGGAGGAGTTTGGGGGAGAAGTAGCAAGGTGGAGGAGTTTGGGGGAGAATTAGCAAGGTGCTGTAGTTTGAGGGAGAAGTAGCAAGGTGGAGGAGTTTGAGGGAGAAGTAGCAAGCTGGAGGAGTTTGTGGGAGAAGGAGCAAGGTGGAGGAGTTTGGGGGAATAGTAGCAAGATGGAGGAGATTGAGGGTGAAGTAGCAAGGTGGAGGAGTTTGGGGAGAAGTAGCAAGGTGGAGGAGTTTGGAGGAGAAGTAACAAGGTGGAGGATTTTGGGGAGAAGTAGCAACGTGGAGGAGTTTGGGGGAGAAGTAACAAGGTGGAGGAGTTTGGGGGAGAAGCAGCAAGGTGGAGGAGTTTTGGGAGAAGTAGCAAGGTGGAGGAGTTCGGCGGAGAAGTAGCAAGGTGGAGTAGTTTGGCGGAGAAGTAGCAAGGTGGAGGAGTTTGGGTTGGAAGTAGCAAGGTGGAGGATTGTAGGGGAGAAGCGACAAGGTGGAGGAGTTTGGGGGAGAAGTAGCAAGGTGGAGGAGTTTGGGGGAGAAGTATCAAGGTGGAGGAGTTTGGGGAGAAGTAGCAACGTGGAGGAGTTTGAGGGAGAAGTAGCAAGGTGGAGGAGTTTGGGGGAGAAGTAGCAAGGTGGAGGAGTTTGGGGGAGAAGTTGCAAGGTGGAGGAGTTTGGGGGAGAAGTAGCAAGGTGGTGGAGTTTGGGGGAGAAGTAGCAAGGTGGAGGAGTTTGGGGGAGAAGTAGCAAAGTGGAGGAGTTTGAGGGAGAAGTCGCAAGGCGGAGGAGCTTGGGGGAGATGTAGCAAGGTGGAGGAGATTGGGGAGAAGTAGCAAGGTGGAGGAGTTTAGGGGAGATGTAGCAAGGTGGAGGAGGTTGGGGAGAAGTAGCAAGGTGGAGGAGTTTAGGGGAGAAGTAGCAACGTGGAGGAGTTTGGGGGAGAAGTAGCAAGGTGGAGGAGTTTGAGGAAGAAGTAACAAGGTGGAGGAGTTTGGGGAGAAGTAGCAAGGTGGAGGAGTTTGGGGGAGAAGTAAAAAGGTGGAGGAGTTTGGGGGAGAAGTATCAAGGTGGAGGAGTTTGGGGAGAAGTAGCAAGGTGGAGGAGTTTGAGGGAGTAGCAAGGTGGAGGATTTTGAGGGAGAAGTAGCAAGGTGCAGGAGTTTGGGGAGAAGTAGCAAGGTGGAGGAGTTTGAGGGAGAAGTAGCAAGGTGGAGGAGTTTGGGGGAGAAGTATCAAGGTGGAGGAGTTTGGGGAGAAGTAGCAAGGTGGAGGAGTTTGAGGGAGTAGCAAGGTGTAGGATTTTGAGGGAGAAGTAGCAAGGTGCAGGAGTTTGGGGAGAAGTAGCAAGGTGGAGGAGTTTGAGGGAGAAGTAGCAAGGTGGATGAGTTTGAGGGAGAAGTAGCAAGGTGGAGGAGTTTGGGGGAGAAGTCGCAAGGTGGAGGAGTTTGGGGGAGAAGTAGCAAGGTGGAGGAGTTTGGGGGAGAAGTAGCAAGGTGGAGGAGTTTGGGGAGAAGTAGCAACGGGGAGGAGTTTGAGGGAGAAGTAGCAAGGTGGAGGAGTTTGGGGGAGAAGTAGCAAGGTGGAGGAGTTTGGGGGAGAAGTTGCAAGGTGGAGGAGTTTGGGGGAGAAGTAGCAAGGTGGAGGAGTTTGGGGGAGAAGTAGCAAGGTGGAGGAGTATGGGGGAGAAGTAGCAAAGTGGAGGAGTTTGAGGGAGAAGTCGCAAGGCGGAGGAGTTTGGGGGAGATGTAGCAAGGTGGAGGAGATTGGGGAGAAGTCGCAAGGTGGAGGAGTTTGAGGGAGTAGCAAGGTGGAGGATTTTGAGGGAGAAGTAGCAAGGTGCAGGAGTTTGGGGAGAAGTAGCAAGGTGGAGGAGTTTGGGGGAGAAGTATCAAGGTGGAGGAGTTTGGGGAGAAGTAGCAAGGTGGAGGAGTTTGAGGGAGTAGCAAGGTGGAGGATTTTGAGGGAGAAGTAGCAAGGTGCAGGAGTTTGGGGAGAAGTAGCAAGGTAGAGGAGTTTGAGGGAGAAGTAGCAAGGTGGAGGAGTTTCGGGGAGAAGTATCAAGGTGGAGGAGTTTGGGGAGAAGTAGCAAGGTGGAGGAGTTTGAGGGAGTAGCAAGGTGTAGGATTTTGAGGGAGAAGTAGCAAGGTGCAGGAGTTTGGGGAGAAGTAGCAAGGTGGAGGAGTTTGAGGGAGAAGTAGCAAGGTGGAGGAGTATCAGGGAGAAGTAGCAAGGTGGAGGAGTTTGGGGGAGAAGTCGCAAGGTGGAGGAGTTTGGGGGAGAAGTAGCAAGGTGGAGGAGTTTGGGGGAGAAGTAGCAAGGTGGAGGAGTTTGAGGGAGAAGTAGCAAGATGGAGGAGATTGAGGGTGAAGTAGCAAGGTGGAGGAGTTTGGGGAGAAGTAGCAAGGTGGAGGAGTTTGGGGGAGAAGTAACAAGGTGGAGGAGTTTGGGGGAGAAGCAGCAAGGTGGAGGAGTTTTGGGAGAAGTAGCAAGGTGGAGTAGTTCGGCGGAGAAGTAGCAAGGTGGAGTAGTTTGGCGGAGAAGCAGTAAGGTGGAGGAGTTTGGGTTGGAAGTAGCAAGGTGGAGGATTGGAGGGGAGAAGCGACAAGGTGGAGGAGTTTGGGGGAGAAGTAGCAAGGTGGAGGAGTTTGGGGGAGAAGTAGCAAGGTGGAGGAGTTTGGGGAGAAGTAGCAACGTGGAGGAGTTTGAGGGAGAAGTAGCAAGGTGGAGGAGTTTGGGGGAGAAGTAGCAAGGTGGAGGAGTTTGGGGGAGAAGTTGCAAGGTGGAGGAGTTTGGGGGAGAAGTAGCAAGGTGGAGGAGTTTGGGGGAGAAGTAGCAAGGTGGAGGAGTTTGGGGGAGAAGTAGCAAAGTGGAGGAGTTTGAGGGAGAAGTCGCAAGGCGGAGGAGTTTGGGGGAGATGTAGCAAGGTGGAGGAGATTGGGGAGAAGTAGCAAGGTGGAGGAGTTTAGGGGAGATGTAGCAAGGTGGAGAAGGTTGGGGAGAAGTAGCAAGGTGGAGGAGTTTAGGGGAGAAGTAGCAACGTGGAGGAGTTTGGGGGAGAAGTAGCAAGGTGGAGGAGTTTGAACAAGAAGTAACAAGGTGGAGGAGTTTGGGGAGAAGTAGCAAGGTGGAGGAGTTTGGGGGAGAAGTAACAAGGTGGAGGAGTTTGGGGGAGAAGTATCAAGGTGGAGGAGTTTGGGGAGAAGTAGCAAGGTGGAGGAGTTTGAGGGAGTAGCAAGGTGGAGGATTTTGAGGGAGAAGTAGCAAGGTGCAGGAGTTTGGGGAGAAGTCGCAAGGTGGAGGAGTTTGAGGGAGAAGTAGCAAGGTGGAGGAGTTTGGGGGAGAAGTATCAAGGTGGAGGAGTTTGGGGAGAAGTAGCAAGGTGGAGGAGATTGAGGGAGTAGCAAGGTGGAGGATTTTGAGGGAGAAGTAGCAAGGTGCAGGAGTTTGGGGAGAAGTAGCAAGTTGGAGGAGTTTGAGGGAGAAGTAGCAAGGTGGAGGAGTTTGAGGGAGAAGTAGCAAGGTGGAGGAGTTTGGGGGAGAAGTCGCAAGGTGGAGGAGTTTGGGGGAGAAGTAGCAAGGTGGAGGAGTTTGGGGAGAAGTAGCAAGGTGGCGGAGTTTGAGGGAGAAGTAGCAAGGTGGAGGAGTTTGAGGGAGAAGTAGCAAGGTGGAGGAATTTGAGGGAGACGCAGCTAGATGGAGGAGTTTGAGGGAGAAGTAGCAAGGTGGAAGAGTTTGAGGGAGATGTAGCAAGATGGAGGAGTTTGAGGGAGAAGTAGCAATGTGGAGGAGTTTGGGGAGAAGTAGCAAGGTGGAGGAGTTTAGGGGAGAAGTAGCAAGGTGGAGGAGTTTGGGGGAGAAGTAGCAAGGTGGAGGAGTTTGGGGGAGAAGTAACAAGCTGGAGGAGTTTAGGGAGAAGTAGCAAGGTGGAGGAGTTTGGGGGAGAAGTAGCAAGGTGGAGGAGTTTGGGGGAGAAGTAGCAACGTGGGGGAGTTTGAGGGAGAAGTCGCAAGGTGGAGGAGTTTGGGGGAGAAGTAGCAAGGTGGAGGAGTTTGAGGGAGAAGTAGCAAGATGGAGGAGTTTGTGGGAGAACTAGCAAGGTGGAGGAGTTTGGGGGAGAAGTAGCAAGGTGGAGGAGTTCGGGGGAGAAGTAACAAGGTAGAGGAGTTTGGGGAGAAGCAGCAACGTGGAGGAGTTTGGGGGAAAAGTAACAAGGTGGAGGAGTTTGGGGGAGGAGTAACAAGGTGGAGGAGTTTGGGGAGATGTAGCAAGGTGGAGGAGTTTGGGGGAGAAGTAGCAAGGTGGAGGAGTTTGAGGGAGAACTAGCAAGGTGGAGGAGTTTGTGGGAGAAGTGGCAAGGTGGAGGAGTTTGAGGGAGAAGTAACGAGGTGGAGGTATTTGAGGGAGAAGTAGCAAGGTGGAGGAGTTTGAGGGAGAAGTAGCAAGGTGGAGGAGTTTGGGGCAGAAGTAGCAAGGTGGAGGAGTTCGGGGGAGAAGTAGCAAGGTGGAGGAGTTTCGGGGAGAAGTAGCAAGGTGGAGGAGTTTGAGGGAGAAGTAGCAAGGTGGAGGAGATTGAGGGAGAAGTAGCAAGGTGGAGGAGTTTGGGGAGAAGTAGAAAGGTGGAGGAGTTCGAGGGAGAAGTAGCAAGGTGGAGGAGTTTGAGGGAGAAGTCGCAAGGTGGAGGAGTTTGGGGGAGTAGTAGCAAGGTGGAGGAGTTTGGGGGAGAAGTAGCAAGGTGGAGGACTTTGGAGGAGAAGTAACAAGGTGGAGGATTTTGGGGAGAATTAGCAACGTGGAGGAGTTTGGGGGAGAAGTAACAAGGTGGAGGAGTTTGGGGGAGAAGTAGCAAGGTGGAGGAGTTTTGGGAGAAGTAGCAAGGTGGAGGAGTTCGGCGGAGAAGTAGCAAGGTGGAGAAGTTTGGCGGAGAAGTAGCAAGGTGGAGGAGTTTGGGGGAGAAGTAGCAAGTTGGAGGATTGTAGGGGAGATGAGGCAAGGTGGAGGAGTTTGGGGGAGAAGTAGCAAGGTGGAGGAGTATGGGGGAGAAGTAGCAAGGTGGAGGAGTTTGGGGAGAAGTAGCAACGTGGAGGAGTTTGAGGGAGAAGTAGCAAGGCGGAGGAGTTTGGGGGAGAAGTAGCAAGGTGGAGGAGTTTGGGGAGAAGTAGCAAGGTGGAGGAGTTTGGGGGAGAAGTAGCAAGGTGGAGGAGTTTGGGGGAAAAGTAGCAAGGTGGAGGACTTTGGGGGAGAAGCAGCAAGGTGGCGGAGTTTGAGGGAGAAGTAGCAAGGTGGAGGAGTTTGGGGGAGAAGTAGCAAGGTGGAGGAGTTGGAGGGAGAAGTAGCAAGGGGGAGGAGTTTGGGGGAGAAGTAGCAAGGTGGAGGAATTTGAGGGAGAAGCAGCTAGATGGAGGAGTTTGAGGGAGAAGTAGCAAGGTGTGGGAGTTTGGGGAGAAGTAGCAAGGTGGAGGAGTTTGAGGGAGATGTAGCAAGATGGAGGAGTTTGAGGGAGAAGTAGCAATGTGGAGGAGTTTAGGGGAGAAGTAGCAAGGTGGAGGAGTTTGGGGGAGAAGTAGCAAGGTGGAGGAGTTTGGGGGAGAAGTAACAAGCTGGAGGAGTTTGGGGAGAAGTAGCAAGGTGGAAGAGTTTGGGGGAGAAGTAATAAGGTGGAGGAGTTTGGGGAGAAGTAGCAACGTGGAGGAGTTTGGGGGAAAAGTAACAAGGTGGAGGAGTTTGGGGGAGAAGTGGCAAGGTGGAGGAGTTTGGGGAGATGTAGCAAGGTGGAGGAGTTTGGGGTAGAAGTAGCAAGGAGGAGTAGTTTGGGGGAGAGGTAGCAAGGTGGAGGAGTTTGGGGGAGAAGTTACAAGGTGGAGGAGTGTGGGGGAGAAGTGGCAAGGTGGAGGAGTTTGGGGGAGAAGTAACAAGGTGGAGGAGTTTGGGGGAGAAGTATCAAGGTGGAGGAGTTTGGGGAGAAGTAGCAAGGTGGAGGAGTTTGAGGGAGTAGCAAGGTGGAGGATTTTGAGGGAGAAGTAGCAAGGTGCAGGAGTTTGGGGAGAAGTCGCAAGGTGGAGGAGTTTGAGGTAGAAGTAGCAAGGTGGAGGAGTTTGGGGGAGAAGTATCAAGGTGGAGGAGTTTGGGGAGAAGTAGCAAGGTGGAGGAGTTTGAGGGAGTAGCAAGGTGGAGGATTTTGAGGGAGAAGTAGCAAGGTGCAGGAGTTTGGGGAGAAGTAGCAAGTTGGAGGAGTTTGAGGGAGAAGTAGCAAGGTGGAGGAGTTTGAGGGAGAAGTAGCAAGGTGGAGGAGTTTGGGGGAGAAGTCGCAAGGTGGAGGAGTTTGGGGGAGAAGTAGCAAGGTGGAGGAGTTTGGGGAGAAGTAGCAAGGTGGAGGAGTTTGAGGGAGAAGTAGCAAGGTGGAGGAGTTTGAGGGAGAAGTAGCAAGGTGGAGGAATTTGAGGGAGACGCAGCTAGATGGAGGAGTTTGAGGGAGAAGTAGCAAGGTGGAAGAGTTTGAGGGAGATGTAGCAAGATGGAGGAGTTTGAGGGAGAAGTAGCAATGTGGAGGAGTTTGGGGAGAAGTAGCAAGGTGGAGGAGTTTAGGGGAGAAGTAGCAAGGTGGAGGAGTTTGGGGGAGAAGTAGCAAGGTGGAGGAGTTTGGGGGAGAAGTAACAAGCTGGAGGAGTTTAGGGAGAAGTAGCAAGGTGGAGGAGTTTGGGGGAGAAGTCGCAAGGTGGAGGAGTTTGGGGGAGAAGTAGCAACGTGGGGGAGTTTGAGGGAGAAGTCGCAAGGTGGAGGAGTTTGGGGGAGAAGTAGCAAGGTGGAGGAGTTTGAGGGAGAAGTAGCAAGATGGAGGAGTTTGTGGGAGAACTAGCAAGGTGGAGGAGTTTGGGGGAGAAGTAGCAAGGTGGAGGAGTTCGGGGGAGAAGTAACAAGGTAGAGGAGTTTGGGGAGAAGCAGCAACGTGGAGGAGTTTGGGGGAAAAGTAACAAGGTGGAGGAGTTTGGGGGAGGAGTAACAAGGTGGAGGAGTTTGGGGAGATGTAGCAAGGTGGAGGAGTTTGGGGGAGAGGTAGCAAGGTGGAGGAGTTTGAGGGAGAACTAGCAAGGTGGAGGAGTTTGTGGGAGAAGTGGCAAGGTGGAGGAGTTTGAGGGAGAAGTAACGAGGTGGAGGTATTTGAGGGAGAAGTAGCAAGCTGGAGGAGTTTGAGGGAGAAGTAGCAAGGTGGAGGAGTTTGGGGCAGAAGTAGCAAGGTGGAGGAGTTCGGGGGAGAAGTAGCAAGGTGGAGGAGTTTCGGGGAGAAGTAGCAAGGTGGAGGAGTTTGATGGAGAAGTAGCAAGGTGGAGGAGATTGAGGGAGAAGTAGCAAGGTGGAGGAGTTTGGGGAGAAGTAGAAAGGTGGAGGAGTTCGAGGGAGAAGTAGCAAGGTGGAGGAGTTTGAGGGAGAAGTCGCAAGGTGGAGGAGTTTGGGGGAGTAGTAGCAAGGTGGAGGAGTTTGGGGGAGAAGTAGCAAGGTGGAGGAGTTTCAGGTAGAAGTAGCAAGATGGAGGAGATTGAGGGTGAAGTAGCAAGGTGGAGGAGTTTGGGGAGAAGTAGCAAGGTGGAGGACTTTGGAGGAGAAGTAACAAGGTGGAGGATTTTGGGGAGAATTAGCAACGTGGAGGAGTTTGGGGGAGAAGTAACAAGGTGGAGGAGTTTGGGGGAGAAGTAGCAAGGTGGAGGAGTTTTGGGAGAAGTAGCAAGGTGGAGGAGTTCGGCGGAGAAGTAGCAAGGTGGAGAAGTTTGGCGGAGAAGTAGCAAGGTGGAGGAGTTTGGGGGAGAAGTAGCAAGTTGGAGGATTGTAGGGGAGATGAGGCAAGGTGGAGGAGTTTGGGGGAGAAGTAGCAAGGTGGAGGAGTATGGGGGAGAAGTAGCAAGGTGGAGGAGTTTGGGGAGAAGTAGCAACGTGGAGGAGTTTGAGGGAGAAGTAGCAAGGCGGAGGAGTTTGGGGGAGAAGTAGCAAGGTGGAGGAGTTTGGGGAGAAGTAGCAAGGTGGAGGAGTTTGGGGGAGAAGTAGCAAGGTGGAGGAGTTTGGGGGAAAAGTAGCAAGGTGGAGGACTTTGGGGGAGAAGCAGCAAGGTGGCGGAGTTTGAGGGAGAAGTAGCAAGGTGGAGGAGTTTGGGGGAGAAGTAGCAAGGTGGAGGAGTTGGAGGGAGAAGTAGCAAGGTGGAGGAGTTTGGGGGAGAAGTAGCAAGGTGGAGGAATTTGAGGGAGAAGCAGCTAGATGGAGGAGTTTGAGGGAGAAGTAGCAAGGTGTGGGAGTTTGGGGAGAAGTAGCAAGGTGGAGGAGTTTGAGGGAGATGTAGCAAGATGGAGGAGTTTGAGGGAGAAGTAGCAATGTGGAGGAGTTTAGGGGAGAAGTAGCAAGGTGGAGGAGTTTGGGGGAGAAGTAGCAAGGTGGAGGAGTTTGGGGGAGAAGTAACAAGCTGGAGGAGTTTGGGGAGAAGTAGCAAGGTGGAGGAGTTTGGGGGAGAAGTTACAAGGTGGAGGAGTGTGGGGGAGAAGTGGCAAGGTGGAGGAGTTTGGGGGAGAAGTAGCAAGGTGGAGGAGTTTGGGGAGAATAGCAAGGTGGAGGAGTTTGGGGAGAAGTAGCAACGTGGAGGAGTTTGACGGAGAAGTAGCAAGATGGAGGAGTTTGAGGGAGAAGTAGCAATGTGGAGGACTTTCGGGAGAAGTAGCAAGGTGGAGGAGTTTAGGGGAGAAGTAGCAAGGTGGAGGAGTTTGGGGGAGAAGTAGCAAGGTGGAGGAGTTTGGGGGAGGAGTAACAAGGTGGAGGATTTTGAGGGAGAAGTAGCAAGTTGGAGGAGTTTGGGGAGAAGTAGCAAGGTGGAGGAGTTTGAGGGAGAAGTAGCAAGGTGGAGGAGTTTGAGGGAGAAGTAGCAAGGTGGAGGAGTTTGAGGGAGAAGTAGCAAGATGGAGGAGTTTGAGGGAGAAGTAGCAATGTGGAGGAGTTTGGGGGAGAAGTGGCAAGGTGGAGGAGTTTGAGGGAGAAGTATGCAAGGTGGAGGAATTTGGGGGAGAAGTAGCAAGGTGGAGGAGTTTGGGGGAGAAGTAACAAGGTGGAGGAGTTTGGGGAGAAGTAGCAAGGTGGAGGTGTTTCGGGAGAAGTAGCAAGGTGTAGGAGTTTGGGAGAGAAGTAGCAAGGTGGAGGAGTTTGGGGGAGAATAGCAAGGTGGAGGAGTTTGGGGAGAAGCAGCAACGTGGAGGAGTTTGAGGGAGAAGTAGCAAGATGGAGGAGTTTGAGGGAGAAGTAGCAATGTGGAGGACTTTGGGGAGAAGTAGCAAGGTGCAGGAGTTTAGGGGAGAAGTAGCAAGGTGGAGGAGTTTGGGGAGAAGTAGCAAGGTGGAGGAGTTTGGGGGAGGAGTAACAAGGTGGAGGAGTTTGGGGAGAAGTCGCAAGGTGGAGGAGTTTGGGGGAGAAGAAACAAGGTGGAGGAGTTTGGGGGAGAAGTATCTAGGTGGAGGAGTTTGGGGAGAAGTAGCAAGGTGGAGGAGTTTGAGGGAGTAGCAAGGTGGAGGATTTTGAGGGAGAAGTAGCAAGCTGGAGGAGTTTGGGGAGAAGTAGCAAGGTGGAGGAGTTTGAGGGAGAAGTAGCAAGGTGGAGGAGTTTGAGGGAGAAGTAGCAAGGTGGAGGAGTTTGAGGGAGAAGTAGCAAGATGGAGGAGTTTGAGGGAGAAGTAGCAATGTGGAGGAGTTTGGGGGAGAAGTAGCAAGGTGGAGGAGTTTGAGGGAGAAGTATGCAAGGTGGAGGAATTTGGGGGAGAAGTAGCAAGGTGGAGGAGTTTGGGGGAGAAGTAACAAGGTGGAGGAGTTTGGGGAGAAGTAGCAAGGTGTAGGAGTTTGGGAGAGAAGTAGCAAGGTGGAGGAGTTTGGGGGAGAAGTAGACAGGTGGAGGAGTTTGAGGGAGAAGTAGCAAGATGGAGGAGCTTGTGGGAGAAGTAGCAAGGTGGAGGACTTTGGGGAGAAGTAGCAAGGTGGAGGAGTTTGGGGGAGAAGTAACAAGGTAGAGGAGTTTGGGGAGAAGTAGCAACGTGGAGGACTTTGGGGGAAAAGTAACAAGGTGGAGGAGTTTGGGGGAGAAGTGGCAAGGTGGAGGAGTTTGGGGAGATGTAGCAAGGTGGAGGAGTTTGGGGTAGAAGTAGCAAGGAGGAGTAGTTTGGGGGAGAGGTAGCAAGGTGGAGGAGTTTGGGGGAGAAGTTACAAGGTGGAGGAGGGTGGGGGAGAAGTGGCAAGGTGGAGGAGTTTGGGGGAGAAGTCGCAAGGTGGAGGAGTTTGGGGTAGAATAGCAAGGTGGAGGAGTTTGGGGAGAAGTAGCAACGTGGAGGAGTTTGAGGGAGAAGTAGCAAGGTGGAGGAGTTTGGGGGAGAATTAGCAAGGTGGAGGAGTTTAGGGGAGAAGTAGCAACGTGGAGGAGTTTGGGGGAGAAGTAGCAAGGTGGAGGAGTTTGGGGGAGAAGTAACAAGGTGGAGGAGTTTGGGGAGAAGTAGCAAGGTGGAGGAGTTTGGGGAGAAGTAGCAAGGTGGAGGAGTTTGAGGGAGTAGCAAGGTGGAGGATTTTGAGGGAGAAGTAGCAAGGTGGAGGAGTTTGGGGAGAAGTAGCAAGGTGGAGGAGTTTGAGGGAGAAGTAGCAAGGTGGAGGAGTTTGAGGGAGAAGTAGCAAGGTGGAGGAGTTTGAGGGAGAAGTAGCAAGATGGAGGAGTTTGAGGGAGAAGTAGCAATGTGGAGGAGTTTGGGGGAGAAGTTGCAAGGTGGAGGAGTTTGAAGGAGAAGTATGCAAGGTGGAGGAATTTGGGTGAGAAGTATCAAGGTGGAGGAGTTTGGGGGAGAAGTAACAAGGTGGAGGAGTTTGGGGAGAAGTAGCAAGGTGGAGGAGTTTGGGGAGAAGTAGCAAGGTGTAGGAGTTTGGGAGAGAAGTAGCAAGGTGGAGGAGTTTGGGGGAGAAGTAGACAGGTGGAGGAGTTTGAGGGAGAAGTATCAAGCTGGAGGAGTTTGGGGGAGAAGTAACAAGGTGGAGGAGTTTGGGGGAGAATTAGCAAGGTGGAGGAGTTTGGGGGAGAAGTAACAAGGTGGAGGAGTGTGGTTGAGAAGTGGCAAGGTGGAGGAGTTTGGGGGAGAAAAGCAAGGTGGAGGAGTTTGGGGGAGAATTAGCAAGGTGGAGGAGTTTAGGGGAGAAGTAGCAACGTGGAGGAGTTTGGGGGAGAAGTAGCAAGGTGGAGGAGTTTGGGGGAGAAGTAACACGGTGGAGGAGTTTGGGGAGAAGTAGCAAGGTGGAGGAGTTTGGGGAGAAGTAGCAAGGTGTAGGAGTTTGGGAGAGAAGAAACAAGGTGGAGGATTTTGGGGAGAAGTAGCAATGTGGAGTAGTTTGGGGGAGAAGTAACAAGGTGGAGGAGTTTGGGAGAAAAGTAGAAAGGTGGAGGAGTTTGGGGAGAAGTAGCAAGGTGGAGGAGTTTGGTGGACAAGTAGCAAGGTGGAGTAGTTTGGGGGAGAAGTAGCAAGGTGGAGGAGTTTGGGGGAGAAGTAACAAGGTGGAGGAGTGTGGTTGAGAAGTGGCAAGGTGGAGGAGTTTGGGGGAGAAGTAGCAAGGTGGAGGAGTTTGGGGGAGAAGTAGCAAGGTGGAGGAGTTTGGGGGAGACGTAGCAAGGTGGAGGAGTTTGGGGAGAAGTAGCAAGGTGGAGGAGTTTGAGGGAGAAGTAGCAAGATGGAGGAGTTTGAGGGAGAAGTAGCAATGTGGAGGAGTTTGGGGAGAAGTAGCAAGGTGGAGGAGTTTAGGGGAGAAGTAGCAAGGTGGAGGAGTTTGGGGGAGAAGTAGCAAGGTGGAGGAGTTTGGGGGAGGAGTAACAAGGTGGAGGAGTTTGGGGAGAAGTAGCAAGGTGGAGGAGTTTGGGGGAGAAGTAACAAGGTGGAGGAATTTGGGGGAGAAGTATCAAGGTGGAGGAGTTTGGGGAGAAGTAGCAAGGTGGAGGAGTTTGAGGGAGTAGCAAGGTGGAGGATTTTGAGGGAGAAGTAGCGAGGTGGAGGAGTTTGGGGAGAAGTAGCAAGGTGGAGGAGTTTGAGGGAGAAGTAGCAAGGTGGAGGAGTTTGAGGGAGAAGTAGCAAGGTGGAGGAGTTTGAGGGAGAAGTAGCAAGATGGAGGAGTTTGAGGGAGAAGTAGCAATGTGGAGGAGTTTGGGAGAGAAGTAGCAAGGTGGAGGAGTTTGAGGGAGAAGTATGCAAGGTGGAGGAATTTGGGGGAGAAGTATCAAGGTGGAGGAGTTTGGGGGAGAAGTAACAAGGTGGAGGAGTTTGGGGAGAAGTAGCAAGGTGGAGGAGTTTGGGGAGAAGTAGCAAGGTGTAGGAGTTTGGGAGAGAAGTAGCAAGGTGGAGGAGTTTGGGGGAGAGGTAGACAGGTGGAGGAGTTTGAGGGAGAAGTATCAAGCTGGAGGAGTTTGGGGGAGAAGTAACAAGGTGGAGGAGTTTGAGGGCGAAGTAGCAAGGTGGAGGAGTTTGGGGGAGAATTAGCAAGGTGGAGGAGTTTGGGGGAGAATTAGCAAGGTGGATGAGTTTGAGGGAGAAGTAGCAAGGTGGAGGAGTTGGGGGAGACGTAGCAAGGTGGAGGAGTTTGGGGAGAAGGAGCAAGGTGGAGGAGTTTGGGGAGAAGTAGCAAGGTGCATGAGTTTGAGGGAGAAGTAGCAAGGTGGAGGAGTTTGGGGGAGACATGGCAAGGTGGAGGAGTTATGGGAGAAGTAGCAAGGTGGAGGAGTTTAGGGGAGAAGTAGCAACGTGGAGGAGTTTGGGGGAGAAGTAGCAAGATGGAGGAGTTTGGGGGAGGAGTAACAAGGTGGAGGAGTTTGGGGGAAAAGTAACAAGGTGGAGGAGTTTGGGGGAGAAGTATCAAGGTGGAGGAGTTTGGGGAGAAGTAGCAAGGTGGAGGAGTTTGAGGGAGTAGCAAGGTGGAGGATTTTGAGGGAGAAGTAGCAAGGTGCAGGAGTTTGGGGAGAAGTAGCAAGGTGGAGGAGTTTGAGGGAGAAGTAGCAAGGTGGAGGAGTTTGAGGGAGAAGTAGCAAGGTGGAGGAGTTTGAGGGAGAAGTAGCAAGCTGGAGGAGATTGGGGTAGAAGTAGCAAGGTGGAGGAGTTTGGGGGAGAATTCGCAAGGTGGAGGAGTTTGAGGGAGAAGTAGCAAGCTGGAGGAGATTGGGGGAGAAGTAGCAAGGTGGAGGAGTTTGGGGGAGAAGTAGCAAGGTGGAGGAGTTTGAGGGAGAAGTATGCAAGGTGGAGGAATTTGGGGGAGAAGTAGCAAGGTGGAGGAGTTTGGGGGAGAAGTAACAAGGTGGAGGAGTTTGGGGAGAAGTAGCAAGGTGTAGGAGTTTGGGAGAGAAGTAGCAAGGTGGAGGAGTTTGGGGGAGAAGTAGACAGGTGGAGGAGTTTGAGGGAGAAGTAGCAAGATGGAGGAGCTTGTGGGAGAAGTAGCAAGGTGGAGGACTTTGGGGAGAAGTAGCAAGGTGGAGGAGTTTGGGGGAGAAGTAACAAGGTAGAGGAGTTTGGGGAGAAGTAGCAACGTGGAGGACTTTGGGGGAAAAGTAACAAGGTGGAGGAGTTTGGGGGAGAAGTGGCAAGGTGGAGGAGTTTGGGGAGATGTAGCAAGGTGGAGGAGTTTGGGGTAGAAGTAGCAAGGAGGAGTAGTTTGGGGGAGAGGTAGCAAGGTGGAGGAGTTTGGGGGAGAAGTTACAAGGTGGAGGAGGGTGGGGGAGAAGTGGCAAGGTGGAGGAGTTTGGGGGAGAAGTCGCAAGGTGGAGGAGTTTGGGGTAGAATAGCAAGGTGGAGGAGTTTGGGGAGAAGTAGCAACGTGGAGGAGTTTGAGGGAGAAGTAGCAAGGTGGAGGAGTTTGGGGGAGAATTAGCAAGGTGGAGGAGTTTAGGGGAGAAGTAGCAACGTGGAGGAGTTTGGGGGAGAAGTAGCAAGGTGGAGGAGTTTGGGGGAGAAGTAACAAGGTGGAGGAGTTTGGGGAGAAGTAGCAAGGTGGAGGAGTTTGGGGAGAAGTAGCAAGGTGGAGGAGTTTGAGGGAGTAGCAAGGTGGAGGATTTTGAGGGAGAAGTAGCAAGGTGGAGGAGTTTGGGGAGAAGTAGCAAGGTGGAGGAGTTTGAGGGAGAAGTAGCAAGGTGGAGGAGTTTGAGGGAGAAGTAGCAAGGTGGAGGAGTTTGAGGGAGAAGTAGCAAGATGGAGGAGTTTGAGGGAGAAGTAGCAATGTGGAGGAGTTTGGGGGAGAAGTTGCAAGGTGGAGGAGTTTGAAGGAGAAGTATGCAAGGTGGAGGAATTTGGGTGAGAAGTATCAAGGTGGAGGAGTTTGGGGGAGAAGTAACAAGGTGGAGGAGTTTGGGGAGAAGTAGCAAGGTGGAGGAGTTTGGGGAGAAGTAGCAAGGTGTAGGAGTTTGGGAGAGAAGTAGCAAGGTGGAGGAGTTTGGGGGAGAAGTAGACAGGTGGAGGAGTTTGAGGGAGAAGTATCAAGCTGGAGGAGTTTGGGGGAGAAGTAACAAGGTGGAGGAGTTTGGGGGAGAATTAGCAAGGTGGAGGAGTTTGGGGGAGAAGTAACAAGGTGGAGGAGTGTGGTTGAGAAGTGGCAAGGTGGAGGAGTTTGGGGGAGAAAAGCAAGGTGGAGGAGTTTGGGGGAGAATTAGCAAGGTGGAGGAGTTTAGGGGAGAAGTAGCAACGTGGAGGAGTTTGGGGGAGAAGTAGCAAGGTGGAGGAGTTTGGGGGAGAAGTAACACGGTGGAGGAGTTTGGGGAGAAGTAGCAAGGTGGAGGAGTTTGGGGAGAAGTAGCAAGGTGTAGGAGTTTGGGAGAGAAGAAACAAGGTGGAGGATTTTGGGGAGAAGTAGCAATGTGGAGTAGTTTGGGGGAGAAGTAACAAGGTGGAGGAGTTTGGGAGAAAAGTAGAAAGGTGGAGGAGTTTGGGGAGAAGTAGCAAGGTGGAGGAGTTTGGTGGACAAGTAGCAAGGTGGAGTAGTTTGGGGGAGAAGTAGCAAGGTGGAGGAGTTTGGGGGAGAAGTAACAAGGTGGAGGAGTGTGGTTGAGAAGTGGCAAGGTGGAGGAGTTTGGGGGAGAAGTAGCAAGGTGGAGGAGTTTGGGGGAGAAGTAGCAAGGTGGAGGAGTTTGGGGGAGACGTAGCAAGGTGGAGGAGTTTGGGGAGAAGTAGCAAGGTGGAGGAGTTTGAGGGAGAAGTAGCAAGATGGAGGAGTTTGAGGGAGAAGTAGCAATGTGGAGGAGTTTGGGGAGAAGTAGCAAGGTGGAGGAGTTTAGGGGAGAAGTAGCAAGGTGGAGGAGTTTGGGGGAGAAGTAGCAAGGTGGAGGAGTTTGGGGGAGGAGTAACAAGGTGGAGGAGTTTGGGGAGAAGTAGCAAGGTGGAGGAGTTTGGGGGAGAAGTAACAAGGTGGAGGAATTTGGGGGAGAAGTATCAAGGTGGAGGAGTTTGGGGAGAAGTAGCAAGGTGGAGGAGTTTGAGGGAGTAGCAAGGTGGAGGATTTTGAGGGAGAAGTAGCGAGGTGGAGGAGTTTGGGGAGAAGTAGCAAGGTGGAGGAGTTTGAGGGAGAAGTAGCAAGGTGGAGGAGTTTGAGGGAGAAGTAGCAAGGTGGAGGAGTTTGAGGGAGAAGTAGCAAGATGGAGGAGTTTGAGGGAGAAGTAGCAATGTGGAGGAGTTTGGGAGAGAAGTAGCAAGGTGGAGGAGTTTGAGGGAGAAGTATGCAAGGTGGAGGAATTTGGGGGAGAAGTATCAAGGTGGAGGAGTTTGGGGGAGAAGTAACAAGGTGGAGGAGTTTGGGGAGAAGTAGCAAGGTGGAGGAGTTTGGGGAGAAGTAGCAAGGTGTAGGAGTTTGGGAGAGAAGTAGCAAGGTGGAGGAGTTTGGGGGAGAAGTAGACAGGTGGAGGAGTTTGAGGGAGAAGTATCAAGCTGGAGGAGTTTGGGGGAGAAGTAACAAGGTGGAGGAGTTTGAGGGCGAAGTAGCAAGGTGGAGGAGTTTGGGGGAGAATTAGCAAGGTGGAGGAGTTTGGGGGAGAATTAGCAAGGTGGATGAGTTTGAGGGAGAAGTAGCAAGGTGGAGGAGTTTGGGGGAGACGTAGCAAGGTGGAGGAGTTTGGGGAGAAGGAGCAAGGTGGAGGAGTTTGGGGAGAAGTAGCAAGGTGCATGAGTTTGAGGGAGAAGTAGCAAGGTGGAGGAGTTTGGGGGAGACTTAGCAAGGTGGAGGAGTTATGGGAGAAGTAGCAAGGTGGAGGAGTTTAGGGGAGAAGTAGCAACGTGGAGGAGTTTGGGGGAGAAGTAGCAAGATGGAGGAGTTTGGGGGAGGAGTAACAAGGTGGAGGAGTTTGGGGGAAAAGTAACAAGGTGGAGGAGTTTGGGGGAGAAGTATCAAGGTGGAGGAGTTTGGGGAGAAGTAGCAAGGTGGAGGAGTTTGAGGGAGTAGCAAGGTGGAGGATTTTGAGGGAGAAGTAGCAAGGTGCAGGAGTTTGGGGAGAAGTAGCAAGGTGGAGGAGTTTGAGGGAGAAGTAGCAAGGTGGAGGAGTTTGAGGGAGAAGTAGCAAGGTGGAGGAGTTTGAGGGAGAAGTAGCAAGCTGGAGGAGATTGGGGTAGAAGTAGCAAGGTGGAGGAGTTTGGGGGAGAATTCGCAAGGTGGAGGAGTTTGAGGGAGAAGTAGCAAGCTGGAGGAGATTGGGGGAGAAGTAGCAAGGTGGAGGAGTTTGGGGGAGAAGTAACAAGGTAGAGGATTTTGGGGAGAAGTAGCAACGTGGAGGAGTTTGGGGGAAAAGTAGCAAGGTGGAGGAGTTTGAGGGAGAAGAAGCAAGGTGGAGGAGTTTGAGGGAGAAGTAGCATGGTGGAGGAGTTTGGGGAGAAGTAGCAAGGTGGAGGAATTTGAGGGAGAACTAGCAAGGTGGAGGAGTTTGTGGGAGAAGTAGCAAGGTGGAGGAGTTTGGGCGAGAAGTAACGAGGTGGAGGTGTTTGAGGGAGAAGTAGCAAGGTGGAGGAGTTTGAGGGAGAAGTAGCAAGGTGGAGGAGTTTGGGGCAGAAGTAGCAAGGTGGAGGAGTTTGGGGGAGAAGTAGCAAGGTGGAGGATTTTGAGGGAGAAGTAGCAAGGTGGCGGAGTTTGAGGGAGAAGTAGCAAGGTGGAGGAGTTTGGGGAGAAGTAGAAAGGTGGAGGAGTTTGAGGGAGAAGTAGCAAGGTGGAGGAGTTTGGGGGAGTAGTAGCAAGATGGAGGAGTTTGGGGGAGAAGTAGCAAGGTGGAGGAGTTTCAGGGAGAAGTAGCAAGATGGAGGAGATTGAGGGTGAAGTAGCAAGGTGGAGGAGTTTGGGGAGAAGTAGCAAGGTGGAGGAGTTTGGAGGAGAAGTAACAAGGTGGAGGATTTTGGAGAGAAGTAGCAACGTGGAGGAGTTTGGGGGAGAAGTAACAAGGTGGAGGAGTTTGGGGGAGAAGTAGCAAGGTGGAGGAGTTTTGGGAGAAGTAGCAAGGTGGAGGAGTTCGGCGGAGAAGTAGCAAGGTGGAGTAGTTTGGCGGAGTAGTAGCAAGGTGGAGGAGTTTGGGGGAGAAGTAGCAAGGTGGAGGATTGTAGGGGAGAAGCGGCAAGGTGGAGGAGTTTGGGGGAGAAGTAGCAAGGTGGAGGAGTTTGGGGGAGAAGTAGCAAGGTGGAGGAGTTTGGGGAGAAGTAGCAACGTGGAGGAGTTTGACGGAGAAGTAGCAAGGCGGAGGAGTTTGGGGGAGAAGTAGCAAGGTGGAGGAGTTTGGGGGAGAAGTAGCAAGGTGGAGGAGTTTGGGGGAGAAGTAGCAAGGTGGAGGAGTTTGGGGGAAAAGTAGCAAGGTGGAGGATTTTGGGGGAGAAGTAGCAAGGTGGCAGAGTTTGAGGGAGAAGTAGCAAGGTGGAGGAGTTTGGGGGAGAAGTAGCAAGGTGGAGGAGTTTGAGGGAGAAGTAGCAAGGTGGAGGAGTTTGGGGGAGAAGTAGCAAGGTGGAGGAATTTGAGGGAGAAGCAGCTAGATGGAGGAGTTTGAGGGAGAAGTAGCAAGGTGTAGGATTTTGGGGAGAAGTAGCAAGGTGGAGGAGTTTGAGGGAGATGTAGCAAGATGGAGGAGTTTGAGGGAGAAGTAGCAAGGTGGAGGAGTTTGGGGGAGAAGTAGCAAGGTGGAGGAGTTTGGGGGAGAAGTAACAAGCTGGAGGAGTTTGGGGAGAAGTAGCAAGGTGGAAGAGTTTGGGGGAGAAGTAATAAGGTGGAGGAGTTTGGGGGACAAGCATCAAGGTGGAGGAGTTTTGGGAGAAGTAGCAAGGTGGAGGTGTTTGGGGGAGAAGTAGCAATGTGGAGGAGTTTGGGGAGAAGTAGCAAGGTGGAGGAGTTTAGGGGAGAAGTAGCAAGGTGGAGGAGTTTGGGGGAGAAGTAGCAAGGTGGAGGAGTTTGGGGGAGGAGTAGCAAGATGGAGAAGTTTGAGGGAGAAGAAGCAATGTGGAGGAGTTTGGGGAGAAGTAGCAAGGTGGAGGAGTTTAGGGAAGAAGTAGCAACGTGGAGGAGTTTGGGGGAGAAGTAGCAAGGTGGAGGAGTTTGAGGGAGGAGTAACAAGGTGGACGAGTTTGGGCAGAAGTAGCAAGGTGGAGGAGTTTGGGGGAGAAGTAACAAGGTGGAGGAGTTTGGGGGAGAAGTATCAAGGTGGAGGAGTTTGGGGAGAAGTAGCAAGGTGGAGGAGTTTGGGGAGAAGTAGCAAGGTGGAGGAGTTTGAGGGAGAAGTAGCAAGATGGAGGAGTTTGAGGGAGAAGTAGCAATGTGGAGGAGTTTGGGGAGAAGTAGCAAGGTGGAGGAGTTTAGGGGAGAAGTAGCAAGGTGGAGGAGTTTGGGGGAGGAGTAACAAGGTGGAGGAGTTTGGGGAGAAGTAGCAAGGTGGAGGAGTTTGGGGGAGAAGTAACAAGGTGGAGGAGTTTGGGGGAGAAGTATCAAGGTGGAGGAGTTTGGGGAGAAGTAGCAAGGTGGAGGAGTTTGAGGGAGTAGCAAGGTGGAGGATTTTGAGGGAGAAGTAGCAAGGTGGAGGAGTTTGGGGAGAAGTAGCAAGGTGGAGGAGTTTGAGGGAGCAGTAGCAAGGTGGAGGAGTTTGAGGGAGAAGTAGCAAGGTGGAGGAGTTTGAGGGAGAAGTAGCAAGATGGAGGAGTTTGAGGGAGAATTAGCAATGTGGAGGAGTTTGGGGGAGAAGTAGCAAGGTGGAGGAGTTTGAGGGAGAAGTATGCAAGGTGGAGGAATTTGGGGGAGAAGTATCAAGGTGGAGGAGTTTGGGGGAGAAGTAACAAGGTGGAGGAGTTTGGGGAGAAGTAGCAAGGTGGAGGAGTTTGGGGAGAAGTAGCAAGGTGTAGGAGTTTGGGAGAGAAGTAGCAAGGTGGAGGAGTTTGGGGGAGAAGTAGACAGGTGGAGGAGTTTGAGGGAGAAGTATCAAGCTGGAGGAGTTTGGGGGAGAAGTAACAAGGTGGAGGAGTTTGGGGGAGAATTAGCAAGGTGGAGGAGTTTGGGGGAGAAGTAACAAGGTGGAGGAGTGTGGTTGAGAAGTGGCAAGGTGGAGGAGTTTAGGGGAGAAGTAGCAACGTGGAGGAGTTTGGGGGAGAAGTAGCAAGGTGGAGGAGTTTGGGGGAGAAGTAACAAGGTGGAGGAGTTTGGGGGGAAGTAGCAAGGTGGAGGAGTTTGGGGAGAAGTAGCAAGGTGTAGGAGTTTGGGAGAGAAGAAACAAGGTGGAGGATTTTGGGGAGAAGCAGCAATGTGGAGTAGTTTGGGGGACAAGTAACAAGGTGGAGGAGTTTGGGAGAAAAGTAGAAAGGTGGAGGTGTTTGGGGAGAAGTAGCAAGGTGGAGGAGTTTGGTGGAGAAGTAGCAAGGTGGAGTAGTTTGGGGGAGAAGTAGCAAGGTGGAGGAGTTTGGGGGAGAAGTAACAAGGTGGAGGAGTGTGGTTGAGAAGTGGCAAGGTGGAGGAGTTTGGGGGAGAAGTAGCAAGGTGGAGGAGTTTGGGGGAGAAGTAGCAAGGTGGAGGAGTTTGGGGGAGATGTAGGAAGGTGGAGGAGTTTGGGGAGAAGTAGCAAGGTGGAGGAGTTTGAGGGAGAAGTAGCAAGATGGAGGAGTTTGAGGGAGAAGTAGCAATGTGGAGGAGTTTGGGGAGAAGTAGCAAGGTGGAGGAGTTTAGGGGAGAAGTAGCAAGGTGGAGGAGTTTGGGGGAGAAGTAGCAAGGTGGAGGAGTTTGGGGGAGGAGTAACAAGGTGGAGGAGTTTGGGGAGAAGTAGCAAGGTGGAGGAGTTTGGGGGAGAAGTAACAAGGTGGAGGAGTTTGGGGGAGAAGTATCAAGGTGGAGGAGTTTGGGGAGAAGTAGCAAGGTGGAGGAGTTTGAGGGAGTAGCAAGGTGGAGGATTTTGAGGGAGAAGTAGCAAGATGGAGGAGTTTGGGGAGAAGTAGCAAGGTGGAGGAGTTTGAGGGAGAAGTAGCAAGGTGGAGGAGTTTGAGGGAGAAGTAGCAAGGTGGAGGAGTTTGAGGGAGAAGTAGCAAGAGGGAGGAGTTTGAGGGAGAAGTAGCAATGTGGAGGAGTTTGGGGGAGAAGTAGCAAGGTGGAGGAGTTTGAGGGAGAAGTATGCAAGGTGGAGGAATTTGGGGGAGAAGTATCAAGGTGGAGGAGTTTGGGGGAGAAGTAACAAGGTGGAGGAGTTTGGGGAGAAGTAGCAAGGTGGAGGAGTTTGGGGAGTAGTAGCAAGGTGTAGGAGTTTGGGAGAGAAGTAGCAAGGTGGAGTAGTTTGGGGGAGAAGTAGACAGGTGGAGGAGTTTGAGGGAGAAGTATCAAACTGGAGGAGTTTGGGGGAGAAGTAACAAGGTGGAGGAGTTTGAGGGCGAAGTAGCAAGGTGGCGGAGTTTGGGGGAGAATTAGCAAGGTGGAGGAGTTTGGGGGAGAATTAGCAAGGTGGATGAGTTTGAGGGAGAAGTAGCAAGGTGGAGGAGTTTGGGGGAGACGTAGCAAGGTGGAGGAGTTTGGGGAGAAGGAGCAAGGTGGAGGAGTTTGGGGAGAAGTAGCAAGGTGCATGAGTTTGAGGGAGAAGTATCAAGGTGGAGGAGTTTGGGGAGAAGTAGCAAGGTGGAGGAGTTTGAGGGAGTAGCAAGGTGGAGGATTTTGAGGGAGAAGTAGCAAGGTGCAGGAGTTTGGGGAGAAGTAGCAAGGTGGAGGAGTTTGAGGGAGAAGTAGCAAGGTGGAGGAGTTTGAGGGAGAAGTAGCAAGGTGGAGGAGTTTGAGGGAGAAGTAGCAAGCTGGAGGAGATTGGGGGAGAAGTAGCAAGGTGGAGGAGTTTGGGGGAGAAGTCGCAAGGTGGAGGAGTTTGAGGGAGAAGTAGCAAGCTGGAGGAGATTGGGGGAGAAGTAGCAAGGTGGAGGAGTTTGGGGGAGAAGTAACAAGGTAGAGGGTTTTGGGGAGAAGTAGCAACGTGGAGGAGTTTGGGGGAAAAGTAACAAGGTGGAGGAGTTTGGGGGAGAAGTGGCAAGGTGGAGGAGTTTGGGGAGATGCAGCAAGGTGGAGGAGTTTGGGGGAGAAGTAGCAAGGTGGAGGAGTTTGAGGGAGAAGTAGCAAGGTGGAGGAGTTTGAGGGAGAAGTAGCATGGTGGAGGAGTTTGGGGAGAAGTAGCAAGGTGGAGGAATTTGAGGGAGAACTAGCAAGGTGGAGGAGTTTGTGGGAGAAGTAGCAAGGTGGAGGAGTTTGGGCGAGAAGTAACGAGGTGGAAGTGTTTGAGGGAGAAGTAGCAAGGTGGAGGAGTTTGAGGGAGAAGTAGCAAGGTGGAGGAGTTTGGGGCAGAAGTAGCAAGGTGGAGGAGTTTGGGGGAGAAGTAGCAAGGTGGAGGATTTTGAGGGAGAAGTAGCAAGGTGGCGGAGTTTGAGGGAGAAGTAGCAAGGTGGAGGAGTTTGGGGAGAAGTAGAAAGGTGGAGGAGTTTGAGGGAGAAGTAGCAAGGTGGAGGACTTTGGTGGAGAAGTAGCAAAGTGGAGGAATTTGAGGGAGAAGTCGCAAGGTGGAGGAGTTTGGGGGAGTAGTAGCAAGATGGAGGAGTTTGGGGGAGAAGTAGCAAGGTGGAGGAGTTTCAGGGAGAAGTAGCAAGATGGAGGAGATTGAGGGGGAAGTAGCAAGGTGGAGGAGTTTGGGGAGAAGTAGCAAGGTGGAGGAGTTTGGAGGAGAAGTAACAAGGTGGAGGATTTTGGGGAGAAGTAGCAACGTGGAGGAGTTTGGGGGAGAAGTAACAAGGTGGAGGAGTTTGGGGGAGAAGTAGCAAGGTGGAGGAGTTTTGGGAGAAGTAGCAAGGTGGAGGAGTTCGGCGGAGAAGTAGCAAGGTGGAGTAGTTTGGCGGAGAAGTAGCAAGCTGGAGGAGTTTGGGGGAGAAGTAGCAAGGTGGAGGATTGTAGGGGAGAAGCGGCAAGGTGGAGGAGTTTGGGGGAGAAGTAGCAAGGTGGAGGAGTTTGGGGGAGAAGTAGCAAGGTGGAGGAGTTTGGGGAGAAGTAGCAACGTGGAGGAGTTTGACGGAGAAGTAGCAAGGCGGAGGAGTTTGGGGGAGAAGTAGCAAGGTGGAGGAGTTTGGGGGAGAAGTAGCAAGGTGGAGGAGTTTGGGGGAGAAGTAACAAGGTGGAGGAGTTTGGGGGAGAAGTAGCAAGGTGGAGGAGTTTGTGGGAGAAGTAGCAAGGTGGAGGAGTTTGGGGGAGAAGTAACGAGGTGGAGGTGTTTGAGGGAGAAGTAGCAAGGTGGAGGAGTTTGAGGGAGAAGTAGCAAGGTGGAGGAGTTTGGGGGAGAAGTAGCAAGGTGGAGGAGTTTGGGGGAGAAGTAGCAAGGTGGAGGTGTTTGGGGAGAAGTAGCAAGGTGTAGGAGTTTGGGAGAGAAGAAACAAGGTGGAGGAGTTTGGGGAGAAGTAGCAATGTGGAGTAGTTTGGGGGAGAAGTAACAAGGTGGAGGAGTTTGGGAGAAAAGTAGAAAGGTGGAGGAGTTTGGGGAGAAGTAGCAAGGTGGAGGAGTTTGGTGGAGAAGTAGCAAGGTGGAGTAGTTTGGGGGAGAAGTAGCAAGGTGGAGGAGTTTGGGGGAGAAGTAACAAGGTGGAGGAGTGTGGTTGAGAAGTGGCAAAGTGGAGGAGTTTGGGGGAGAAGTAGCAAGGTGGAGGAGTTTGGGGGAGAAGTAGCAAGGTGGAGGAGTTTGGGGGAGACGTAGCAAGGTGGAGGAGTTTGGGGAGAAGTAGCAAGGTGGAGGAGTTTGAGGGAGAAGTAGCAAGATGGAGGATTTTAAGGGAGAAGTAGCAATGTGGAGGAGTTTGGGGAGAAGTAGCAAGGTGGAGGAGTTTAGGGGAGAAGTAGCAAGGTGGAGGAGTTTGGGGGAGAAGTAGCAAGGTGGAGGAGTTTGGGGGAGGAGTAGCAAGATGGAGAAGTTTGAGGGAGAAGAAGCAATGTGGAGGAGTTTGGGGAG
Source organism: Somniosus microcephalus (assembly GCF_052327205.1). Taxonomy (NCBI): domain Eukaryota; kingdom Metazoa; phylum Chordata; class Chondrichthyes; order Squaliformes; family Somniosidae; genus Somniosus; species Somniosus microcephalus. The sequence continues at coordinate 121,211,276 of NC_140992.1, forward strand.
AAGTAGCAAGGTGGAGGAGTTTAGGGAAGAAGTAGCAACGTGGAGGAGTTTGGGGGAGAAGTAGCAAGGTGGAGGAGTTTGGGGGAGGAGTAACAAGGTGGACGAGTTTGGGGAGAAGTAGCAAGGTGGAGGAGTTTGGGGGAGAAGTAACAAGGTGGAGGAGATTGGGGGAGAAGTATCAAGGTGGAGGAGTTTGGGGAGAAGTAGCAAGGTGGAGGAGTTTGGGGAGAAGTAGCAAGGTGGAGGAGTTTGAGGGAGAAGTAGCAAGATGGAGGAGTTTGAGGGAGAAGTAGCAATGTGGAGGAGTTTGGGGAGAAGTAGCAAGGTGGAGGAGTTTAGGGGAGAAGTAGCAAGGTGGAGGAGTTTGGGGGAGGAGTAACAAGGTGGAGGAGTTTGGGGAGAAGTAGCAAGGTGGAGGAGTTTGGGGGAGAAGTAACAAGGTGGAGGAGTTTGGGGGAGAAGTATCAAGGTGGAGGAGTTTGGGGAGAAGTAGCAAGGTGGAGGAGTTTGAGGGAGTAGCAAGGTGGAGGATTTTGAGGGAGAAGTAGCAAGGTGGAGGAGTTTGGGGTGAAGTAGCAAGGTGGAGGAGTTTGAGGGAGCAGTAGCAAGGTGGAGGAGTTTGAGGGAGAAGTAGCAAGGTGGAGGAGTTTGAGGGAGAAGTAGCAAGATGGAGGAGTTTGAGGGAGAAGTAGCAATGTGGAGGAGTTTGGGGGAGAAGTAGCAAGGTGGAGGAGTTTGAGGGAGAAGTATGCAAGGTGGAGGAATTTGGGGGAGAAGTATCAAGGTGGAGGAGTTTGGGGGAGAAGTAACAAGGTGGAGGAGTTTGGGGAGAAGTAGCAAGGTGGAGGAGTTTGGGGAGAAGTAGCAAGGTGTAGGAGTTTGGGAGAGAAGTAGCAAGGTGGAGGAGTTTGGGGGAGAAGTAGACAGGTGGAGGAGTTTGAGGGAGAAGTATCAAGCTGGAGGAGTTTGGGGGAGAAGTAACAAGGTGGAGGAGTTTGGGGGAGAATTAGCAAGGTGGAGGAGTTTGGGGGAGAAGTAACAAGGTGGAGGAGTGTGGTTGAGAAGTGGCAAGGTGGAGGAGTTTGGGGGAGAAGTCGCAAGGTGGAGGAGTTTGGGGGAGAATTGGCAAGGTGGAGGAGTTTAGGGGAGAAGTAGCAACGTGGAGGAGTTTGGGGGAGAAGTAGCAAGGTGGAGGAGTTTGGGGGAGAAGTAACAAGGTGGAGGAGTTTGGGGAGAAGTAGCAAGGTGGAGGAGTTTGGGGAGAAGTAGCAAGGTGTAGGAGTTTGGGAGAGAAGAAACAAGGTGGAGGATTTTGGGGAGAAGAAGCAATGTGGAGTAGTTTGGGGGACAAGTAACAAGGTGGAGGAGTTTGGGAGAAAAGTAGAAAGGTGGAGGTGTTTGGGGAGAAGTAGCAAGGTGGAGGAGTTTGGTGGAGAAGTAGCAAGGTGGAGTAGTTTGGGGGAGAAGTAGCAAGGTGGAGGAGTTTGGGGGAGAAGTAACAAGGTGGAGGAGTGTGGTTGAGAAGTGGCAAGGTGGAGGAGTTTGGGGGAGAAGTAGCAAGGTGGAGGAGTTTGGGGGAGAAGTAGCAAGGTGGAGGAGTTTGGGGGAGACGTAGCAAGGTGGAGGAGTTTGGGGAGAAGTAGCAAGGTGGAGGAGTTTGAGGGAGAAGTAGCAAGATGGAGGAGTTTGAGGGAGAAGTAGCAATGTGGAGGAGTTTGGGGAGAAGTAGCAAGGTGGAGGAGTTTAGGGGAGAAGTAGCAAGGTGGAGGAGTTTGGGGGAGAAGTAGCAAGGTGGAGCAGTTTGGGGGAGGAGTAACAAGGTGGAGGAGTTTGGGGAGAAGTAGCAAGGTGGAGGAGTTTGGAGGAGAAGTAACAAGGTGGAGGAGTTTGGGGGAGAAGTATCAAGGTGGAGGAGTTTGGGGAGAAGTAGCAAGGTGGAGGAGTTTGAGGGAGTAGCAAGGTGGAGGATTTTGAGGGAGAAGTAGCAAGATGGAGGAGTTTGGGGAGAAGTAGCAAGGTGGAGGAGTTTGAGGGAGAAGTAGCAAGGTGGAGGAGTTTGAGGGAGAAGTAGCAAGGTGGAGGAGTTTGAGCGAGAAGTAGCAAGATGGAGGAGTTTGAGGGAGAAGTAGCAATGTGGAGGAGTTTGGGGGAGAAGTAGCAAGGTGGAGGAGTTTGAGGGAGAAGTATGCAAGGTGGAGGAACTTGGGGGAGAAGTATCAAGGTGGAGGAGTTTGGGGGAGAAGTAACAAGGTGGAGGAGTTTGGGGAGAAGTAGCAAGGTGGAGGAGTTTGGGGAGTAGTAGCAAGGTGTAGGAGTTTGGGAGAGAAGTAGCAAGGTGGAGGAGTTTGGGGGAGAAGTAGACAGGTGGAGGAGTTTGAGGGAGAAGTATCAAGCTGGAGGAGTTTGGGGGAGAAGTAACAAGGTGGAGGAGTTTGAGGGCGAAGTAGCAAGGTGGCGGAGTTTGGGGGAGAATTAGCAAGGTGGAGGAGTTTGGGGGAGAATTAGCAAGGTGGATGAGTTTGAGGGAGAAGTAGCAAGGTGGAGGAGTTTGGGGGAGACGTAGCAAGGTGGAGGAGTTTGGGGAGAAGGAGCAAGGTGGAGGAGTTTGGGGAGAAGTAGCAAGGTGCATTAGTTTGAGGGAGAAGTAGCAAGGTGGAGGAGTTTGGGGGAGACGTAGCAAGGTGGAGGAGTTTGAGGGAGATGTAGCAAGATGGAGAAGTTTGAGGGAGAAGTAGCAATGTGGAGGAGATTGGGGAGAAGTAGCAAGGTGGAGGAGTTTAGGGGAGAAGTAGCAACGTGGAGGAGTTTGGGGGAGAAGTAGCAAGGTGGAGGAGTTTGGGGAGAAGTAGCAAGGTGGAGGAGTTTGAGGGAGAAGTAGCAAGGTGGAGGAGTTTGAGGGAGAAGTAGCAAGGTGGAGGAGTTTGAGGGAGAAGTAGCAAGCTGGAGGAGATTGGGGGAGAAGTAGCAAGGTGGAGGAGTTTGGGGGAGAAGTCGCAAGGTGGAGGAGTTTGAGGGAGAAGTAGCAAGCTGGAGGAGATTGGGGGAGAAGTAGCAAGGTGGAGGAGTTTGGGGGAGAAGTAACAAGGTAGAGGATTTTGGGGAGAAGTAGCAACGTGGAGGAGTTTGGGGGAAAAGTAACAAGGTGGAGGAGTTTGGGGGAGAAGTGGCAAGGTGGAGGAGTTTGGGGAGATGTAGCAAGGTGGAGGAGTTTGGGGGAGAAGTAGCAAGGTGGAGGAGTTTGGGGGAGAAGTAGCAAGGTGGAGGAGTTTGGGGAGAAGTAGCAAGGTGTAGGAGTTTGGGAGAGAAGAAACAAGGTGGAGGAGTTTGGGGAGAAGTAGCAATGTGGAGTAGTTTGGGGGAGAAGTAACAAGGTGGAGGAGTTTGGGAGAAAAGTAGAAAGGTGGAGGAGTTTGGGGAGAAGTAGCAAGGTGGAGGAGTTTGGTGGAGAAGTAACAAGGTGGAGTAGTTTGGGGGAGAAGTAGCAAGGTGGAGGAGTATGGGGGAGAAGTAACAAGGTGGAGGAGGGTGGTTGAGAAGTGGCAAAGTGGAGGAGTTTGGGGGAGAAGTAGCAAGGTGGAGGAGTTTGGGGGAGAAGTAGCAAGGTGGAGGAGTTTGGGGGAGACGTAGCAAGGTGGAGGAGTTTGGGGAGAAGTAGCAAGGTGGAGGAGTTTGAGGGAGAAGTAGCAAGATGCAGGATTTTAAGGGAGAAGTAGCAATGTGGAGGAGTTTGGGGAGAAGTAGCAAGGTGGAGGAGTTTAGGGGAGAAGTAGCAAGGTGGAGGAGTTTGGGGGAGAAGGAGCAAGGTGGAGGAGTTTGGGGGAGGAGTAGCAAGATGGAGAAGTTTGAGGGAGAAGAAGCAATGTGGAGGAGTTTGGGGAGAAGTAGCAAGGTGGAGGAGTTTAGGGAAGAAGTAGCAACGTGGAGGAGTTTGGGGGAGAAGTAGCAAGGTGGAGGAGTTTGGGGGAGGAGTAACAAGGTGTACGAGTTTGGGGAGAAGTAGCAAGGTGGAGGAGTTTGGGGGAGAAGTAACAAGGTGGAGGAGATTGGGGGAGAAGTATCAAGGTGGAGGAGTTTGGGGAGAAGTAGCAAGGTGGAGGAGTTTGGGGAGAAGTGGCAAGGTGGAGGAGTTTGAGGGAGAAGTAGCAAGATGGAGGAGTTTGAGGGAGAAGTAGCAATGTGGAGGAGTTTGGGGAGAAGTAGCAAGGTGGAGGACTTTAGGGGAGAAGTAGCAAGGTGGAGGAGTTTGGGGGAGGAGTAACAAGGTGGAGGAGTTTGGGGAGAAGTAGCAAGGTGGAGGAGTTTGGGGGAGAAGTAACAAGGTGGAGGAGTTTGGGGGAGAAGTATCAAGGTGGAGGAGTTTGGGGAGAAGTAGCAAGGTGGAGGAGTTTGAGGGAGTAGCAAGGTGGAGGATTTTGAGGGAGAAGTAGCAAGGTGGAGGAGTTTGGGGAGAAGTAGCAAGGTGGAGGAGTTTGAGGGAGCAGTAGCAAGGTGGAGGAGTTTGAGAGAGAAGTAGCAAGGTGGAGGAGTTTGAGGGAGAAGTAGCAAGATGGAGGAGTTTGAGGGAGAAGTAGCAATGTGGAGGAGTTTGGGGGAGAAGTAGCAAGGTGGAGGAGTTTGAGGGAGAAGTATGCAAGGTGGAGGAATTTGGGGGAGAAGTATCAAGGTGGAGGAGTTTGGGGGAGAAGTAACAAGGTGGAGGAGTTTGGGGAGAAGTAGCAAGGTGGAGGAGTTTGGGGAGAAGTAGCAAGGTGTAGGAGTTTGGGAGAGAAGTAGCAAGGTGGAGGAGTTTGGGGGAGAAGTAGACAGGTGGAGGAGTTTGAGGGAGAAGTATCAAGCTGGAGGAGTTTGGGGGAGAAGTAACAAGGTGGAGGAGTTTGGGGGAGAATTAGCAAGGTGGAGGAGTTTGGGGGAGAAGTAACAAGGTGGAGGAGTGTGGTTGAGAAGTGGCAAGGTGGAGGAGTTTGGGGGAGAAGTCGCAAGGTGGAGGAGTTTGGGGGAGAATTGGCAAGGTGGAGGAGTTTAGGGGAGAAGTAGCAACGTGGAGGAGTTTGGGGGAGAAGTAGCAAGGTGGAGGAGTTTGGGGGAGAAGTAACAAGGTGGAGGAGTTTGGGGAGAAGTAGCAAGGTGTAGGAGTTTGGGAGAGAAGAAACAAGGTGGAGGATTTTGGGGAGAAGAAGCAATGTGGAGTAGTTTGGGGGACAAGTAACAAGGTGGAGGAGTTTGGGAGAAAAGTAGAAAGGTGGAGGTGTTTGGGGAGAAGTAGCAAGGTGGAGGAGTTTGGTGGAGAAGTAGCAAGGTGGAGTAATTTGGGGGAGAAGTAGCAAGGTGGAGGAGTTTGGGGGAGAAGTAACAAGGTGGAGGAGAGTGGTTGAGAAGTGGCAAGGTGGAGGAGTTTGGGGGAGAAGTAGCAAGGTGGAGGAGTTTGGGGGAGAAGTAGCAAGGTGGAGGAGTTTGGGGGAGACGTAGCAAGGTGGAGGAGTTTGGGGAGAAGTAGCAAGGTGGAGGAGTTTGAGGGAGAAGTAGCAAGATGGAGGAGTTTGAGGGAGAAGTAGCAATGTGGAGGAGTTTGGGGAGAAGTAGCAAGGTGGTGGAGTTTAGGGGAGAAGTAGCAAGGTGGAGGAGTTTGGGGGAGAAGTTGCAAGGTGGAGCAGTTTGGGGGAGGAGTAACAAGGTGGAGGAGTTTGGGGAGAAGTAGCAAGGTGGAGGAGTTTGGAGGAGAAGTAACAAGGTGGAGGAGTTTGGGGGAGAAGTATCAAGGTGGAGGAGTTTGGGGAGAAGTAGCAAGGTGGAGGAGATTGAGGGAGTAGCAAGGTGGAGGATTTTGAGGGAGAAGTAGCAAGATGGAGGAGTTTGGGGAGAAGTAGCAAGGTGGAGGAGTTTGAGGGAGAAGTAGCAAGGTGGAGGAGTTTGAGGGAGAAGTAGCAAGGTGGAGGAGTTTGAGGGAGAAGTAGCAAGATGGAGGAGTTTGAGGGAGAAGTAGCAATGTGGAGGAGTTTGGGGGAGAAGTAGCAAGGTGGAGGAGCTTGAGGGAGAAGTATGCAAGGTGGAGGAACTTGGGGGAGAAGTATCAAGGTGGAGGAGTTTGGGGGAGAAGTAACAAGGTGGAGGAGTTTGGGGAGAAGTAGCAAGGTGGAGGAGTTTGGGGAGTAGTAGCAAGGTGTAGGAGTTTGGGAGAGAAGTAGCAAGGTGGAGGAGTTTGGGGGAGAAGTAGACAGGTGGAGGAGTTTGAGGGAGAAGTATCAAGCTGGAGGAGTTTGGGGGAGAAGTAACAAGGTGGAGGAGTTTGAGGGCGAAGTAGCAAGGTGGCGGAGTTTGGGGGAGAATTAGCAAGGTGGAGGAGTTTGGGGGAGAATTAGCAAGGTGGATGAGTTTGAGGGAGAAGTAGCAAGGTGGAGGAGTTTGGGGGAGACGTAGCAAGGTGGAGGAGTTTGGGGAGAAGGAGCAAGGTGGAGGAGTTTGGGGAGAAGTAGCAAGGTGCATTAGTTTGAGGGAGAAGTAGCAAGGTGGAGGAGTTTGGGGGAGACGTAGCAAGGTGGAGGAGTTTGGGGAGAAGTAGCAAGGTGGAGGAGTTTGAGGGAGATGTAGCAAGATGGAGAAGTTTGAGGGAGAAGTAGCAATGTGGAGGAGATTGGGGAGAAGTAGCAAGGTGGAGGAGTTTAGGGGAGAAGTAGCAACGTGGAGGAGTTTGGGGGAGAAGTAGCAAGGTGGAGGAGTTTGGGGAGAAGTAGCAAGGTGGAGGAGTTTGAGGGAGTAGCAAGGTGGAGGATTTTGAGGGAGAAGTAGCAAGGTGCAGGAGTTTGGGGAGAAGTAGCAAGGTGGAGGAGTTTGAGGGAGAAGTAGCAAGGTGGAGGAGTTTGAGGGAGAAGTAGCAAGGTGGAGGAGTTTGAGGGAGAAGTAGCAAGCTGGAGGAGATTGGGGGAGAAGTAGCAAGGTGGAGGAGTTTGGGGGAGAAGTCGCAAGGTGGAGGAGTTTGAGGGAGAAGTAGCAAGCTGGAGGAGATTGGGGGAGAAGTAGCAAGGTGGAGGAGTTTGGGGGAGAAGTAACAAGGTAGAGGATTTTGGGGAGAAGTAGCAACGTGGAGGAGTTTGGGGGAAAAGTAACAAGGTGGAGGAGTTTGGGGGAGAAGTGGCAAGGTGGAGGAGTTTGGGGAGATGTAGCAAGGTGGAGGAGTTTGGGGGAGAAGTAGCAAGGTGGAGGAGTTTGAGGGAGAAGTAGCAAGGTGGAGGAGTTTGAGGGAGAAGTAGCATGGTGGAGGAGTTTGGGGAGAAGTAGCAAGGTGGAGGAGTTTGAGGGAGAACTAGCAAGGTGGAGGAGTTTGTGGGAGAAGTAGCAAGGTGGAGGAGTTTGGGCGAGAAGTAACGAGGTGGAGGTGTTTGAGGGAGAAGTAGCAAGGTGGAGGAGTTTGAGGGAGAAGTAGCAAGGTGGAGGAGTTTGGCCAGAAGTAGCAAGGTGGAGGAGTTTGGGGGAGAAGTAGCAAGGTGGAGGATTTTGAGGGAGAAGTAGCAAGGTGGCGGAGTTTGAGGGAGAAGTAGCAAGGTGGAGGAGTTTGGGGAGAAGTAGAAAGGTGGAGGAGTTTGAGGGAGAAGTAGCAAGGTGGAGGACTTTGGTGGAGAAGTAGCAAAGTGGAGGAATTTGAGGGAGAAGTCGCAAGGTGGAGGAGTTTGGGCGAGTAGTAGCAAGGTGGAGGAGTTTGGGGGAGAAGTAGCAAGGTGGAGGAGTTTCAGGGAGAAGTAGCAAGATGGAGGAGATTGAGGGTGAAGTAGCAAGGTGGAGGAGTTTGGGGAGAAGTTGCAAGGTGGAGGAGTTTGGAGGAGAAGTAACAAGGTGGAGGATTTTGGGGAGAAGTAGCAACGTGGAGGAGTTTGGGGGAGAAGTAACAAGGTGGAGGAGTTTGGGGGAGAAGTAGCAAGGTGGAGGAGTTTTGGGAGAAGTAGCAAGGAGGAGGAGTTCGGCGGAGAAGTAGCAAGGTGGAGTAGTTTGGCGGAGTAGTAGCAAGGTGGAGGAGTTTGGGGAGAAGTAGCAAGGTGGAGGAGTATGAGGGAGATGTAGCAAGATGGAGGAGTTTGAGGGAGAAGTAGCAAGGTGGAGGAGTTTGGGGAGAAGTAGCAAGGTGGAGGAGATTGAGGGAGATGTAGCAAGATGGAGGAGTTTGAGGGAGAAGTAGCAAGGTGGAGGAGTTTGGGGGAGAAGTAGCAAGGTGGAGGAGTTTGGGGGAGAAGTAACAAGCTGGAGGAGTTTCGGGAGAAGTAGCAAGGTGGAAGAGTTTGGGGGAGAAGTAATAAGGTGGAGGAGTTTGGGGGACAAGTATCAAGGTGGAGGAGTTTTGGGAGAAGTAGCAAGGTGGAGGAGTTTGGGGGAGAAGTAGCAAGGTGGAGGAGTTTGGCGAGAAGTAGCAAGGTGGGGGAGTTTGAGGGAGAAGTCGCAAGGTGGAGGAGTTTGGGGGAGTAGTAGCAAGGTGGAGGAGTTTGGGGGAGAAGTAGCAAGGTGGAGGAGTTTGGGGGAGAAGTAGCAAGGTGGAGGAGTTTGGGGAGAAGTAGCAAGGTGTAGGAGTTTGGGAGAGAAGAAACAAGGTGGAGGAGTTTGGGGAGAAGTAGCAATGTGGAGTAGTTTGGGGGAGAAGTAACAAGGTGGAGGAGTTTGGGAGAAAAGTAGAAAGGTGGAGGAGTTTGGGGAGAAGTAGCAAGGTGGAGGAGTTTGGTGGAGAAGTAGCAAGGTGGAGTAGTTTGGGGGAGAAGTAGCAAGGTGGAGGAGTTTGGGGGAGAAGTAACAAGGTGGAGGAGTGTGGTTGAGAAGTGGCAAGGTGGAGGAGTTTGGGGGAGAAGTAGCAAGGTGGAGGAGTTTGAGGGAGAAGTAGCAATGTGGAGGAGTTTGGGGAGAAGTAGCAAGGTGGAGGAGTTTAGGGGAGAAGTAGCAAGGTGGAGGAGTTTGGGGGAGAAGTAGCAAGGTGGAGGAGTTTGGGGCAGGAGTAACAAGGTGGAGGAGTTTGGGGAGAAGTAGCAAGGTGGAGGAGTTTGGGGGAGAAGTAACAAGGTGGAGGAGTTTGGGGGAGAAGTATCAAGGTGGAGGAGTTTGGGGAGAAGTAGCAAGGTGGAGGAGTTTGAGGGAGAAGTAGCAAGGTGGAGGATTTTGGGGAGAATTAGCAAGGTGGAGGAGTTTGAGGGAGAAGTAGCAAGGTGGAGGAGTTTGAGGGAGAAGTAGCAAGGTGGAGGAGTTTGAGGGAGAAGTAGCAAGATGGAGGAGTTTGAGGGAGAAGTAGCAATGTGGAGGAGTTTGGGGGAGAAGTAGCAAGGTGGAGGAGTTTGAGGGAGAAGTATGCAAGGTGGAGGAATTTGGGGGAGAAGTATCAAGGTGGAGGAGTTTGGGGGAGAAGTAACAAGGTGGAGGAGTTTGGGGAGAAGTAGCAAGTTGGAGGAGTTTGGGGAGAAGTAGCAAGGTGTAGGAGTTTGGGAGAGAAAAAGCAAGGTGGAGGAGTTTGGGGGAGAAGCAGACAGGTGGAGGAGTTTGAGGGAGAAGTATCAAGCTGGAGGAGTTTGGGGGAGAAGTAACAAGGTGGAGGAGTTTGAGGGCGAAGTAGCAAGGTGGAGGAGTTTGGGGGAGAATTAGCAAGGTGGAGGAGTTTGGGGGAGAATTAGCAAGGTGGAGGAGTTTGGGGGAGAAGTAGCAAGGTGGAGGAGTTTGGGGGGAAGTAGCAAGGTGGATGAGTTTGAGGGAGAAGTAGCAAGGTGGAGGAGTTTGGGGGAGACGTAGCAAGGTGGAGGAGTTTGGGGAGAAATAGCAAGGTGGAGGAGTTTGGGGAGAAGTAGCAAGGTGGAGGAGTTTGGGGGAGAAGTAGCAAGGTGGAGGAGTTTGGGGGAGAAGCAGCAAGGTGGATGAGTTTGAGGGAGAAGTAGCAAGGTGGAGGAGTTTGGGGGAGACGTAGCAAGGTGGAGGAGTTTGGGGAGAAGTAGCAAGGTGGAGGAGTTTAGGGAAGAAGTAGCAACGTGGAGGAGTTTGGGGGAGAAGTAGCAAGGTGGAGGAGTTTGGGGGAGGAGTAACAAGGTGGACGAGTTTGGGGAGAAGTAGCAAGGTGGAGGAGTTTGGGGGAGAAGTAACAAGGTGGAGGAGTTTGGGGGAGATTTATCAAGGTGGAGGAGTTTGGGGAGAAGTAGCAAGGTGCAGGAGTTTGGGGAGAAGTAGCAAGGTGGAGGAGTTTGAGGGAGAAGTATGCAAGGTGGAGGAATTTGGGGGAGAAGTATCAAGGTGGAGGAGTTTGGGGGAGAAGTAACAAGGTGGAGGAGTTTGGGGAGAAGTAGCAAGGTGGAGGAGTTTGGGGAGAAGTAGCAAGGTGTAGGAGTTTGGGAGAGAAGTAGCAAGGTGGAGGAGTTTGGGGGAGAAGTAGACAGGTGGAGGAGTTTGAGGGAGAAGTATCAAGCTGGAGGAGTTTGGGGGAGAAGTAACAAGGTGGAGGAGTTTGGGGGAGAATTAGCAAGGTGGAGGAGTTTGGGGGAGAAGTAACAAGGTGGAGGAGTGTGGTTGAGAAGTGGCAAGGTGGAGGAGTTTAGGGGAGAAGTAGCAACGTGGAGGAGTTTGGGGGAGAAGTAGCAAGGTGGAGGAGTTTGGGGGAGAAGTAACAAGGTGGAGGAGTTTGGGGGGAAGTAGCAAGGTGGAGGAGTTTGGGGAGAAGTAGCAAGGTGTAGGAGTTTGGGAGAGAAGAAACAAGGTGGAGGATTTTGGGGAGAAGCAGCAATGTGGAGTAGTTTGGGGGACAAGTAACAAGGTGGAGGAGTTTGGGAGAAAAGTAGAAAGGTGGAGGTGTTTGGGGAGAAGTAGCAAGGTGGAGGAGTTTGGTGGAGAAGTAGCAAGGTGGAGTAGTTTGGGGGAGAAGTAGCAAGGTGGAGGAGTTTGGGGGAGAAGTAACAAGGTGGAGGAGTGTGGTTGAGAAGTGGCAAGGTGGAGGAGTTTGGGGGAGAAGTAGCAAGGTGGAGGAGTTTGGGGGAGAAGTAGCAAGGTGGAGGAGTTTGGGGGAGATGTAGCAAGGTGGAGGAGTTTGGGGAGAAGTAGCAAGGTGGAGGAGTTTGAGGGAGAAGTAGCAAGATGGAGGAGTTTGAGGGAGAAGTAGCAATGTGGAGGAGTTTGGGGAGAAGTAGCAAGGTGGAGGAGTTTAGGGGAGAAGTAGCAAGGTGGAGGAGTTTGGGGGAGAAGGAGCAAGGTGGAGGAGTTTGGGGGAGGAGTAACAAGGTGGAGGAGTTTGGGGAGAAGTAGCAAGGTGGAGGAGTTTGGGGGAGAAGTAACAAGGTGGAGGAGTTTGGGGGAGAAGTATCAAGGTGGAGGAGTTTGGGGAGAAGTAGCAAGGTGGAGGAGTTTGAGGGAGTAGCAAGGTGGAGGATTTTGAGGGAGAAGTAGCAAGATGGAGGAGTTTGGGGAGAAGTAGCAAGGTGGAGGAGTTTGAGGGAGAAGTAGCAAGGTGGAGGAGTTTGAGGGAGAAGTAGCAAGGTGGAGGAGTTTGAGGGAGAAGTAGCAAGATGGAGGAGTTTGAGGGAGAAGTAGCAATGTGGAGGAGTTTGGGGGAGAAGTAGCAAGGTGGAGGAGTTTGAGGGAGAAGTATGCAAGGTGGAGGAATTTGGGGGAGAAGTATCAAGGTGGAGGAGTTTGGGGGAGAAGTAACAAGGTGGAGGAGTTTGGGGAGAAGTAGCAAGGTGGAGGAGTTTGGGGAGTAGTAGCAAGGTGTAGGAGTTTGGGAGAGAAGTAGCAAGGTGGAGTAGTTTGGGGGAGAAGTAGACAGGTGGAGGAGTTTGAGGGAGAAGTATCAAGCTGGAGGAGTTTGGGGGAGAAGTAACAAGGTGGAGGAGTTTGAGGGCGAAGTAGCAAGGTGGCGGAGTTTGGGGGAGAATTAGCAAGGTGGAGGAGTTTGGGGGAGAATTAGCAAGGTGGATGAGTTTGAGGGAGAAGTAGCAAGGTGGAGGAGTTTGGGGGAGACGTAGCAAGGTGGAGGAGTTTGGGGAGAAGGAGCAAGGTGGAGGAGTTTGGGGAGAAGTAGCAAGGTGCATGAGTTTGAGGGAGAAGTATCAAGGTGGAGGAGTTTGGGGAGAAGTAGCAAGGTGGAGGAGTTTGAGGGAGTAGCAAGGTGGAGGATTTTGAGGGAGAAGTAGCAAGGTGCAGGAGTTTGGGGAGAAGTAGCAAGGTGGAGGAGTTTGAGGGAGAAGTAGCAAGGTGGAGGAGTTTGAGGGAGAAGTAGCAAGGTGGAGGAGTTTGAGGGAGAAGTAGCAAGCTGGAGGAGATTGGGGGAGAAGTAGCAAGGTGGAGGAGTTTGGGGGAGAAGTCGCAAGGTGGAGGAGTTTGAGGGAGAAGTAGCAAGCTGGAGGAGATTGGGGGAGAAGTAGCAAGGTGGAGGAGTTTGGGGGAGAAGTAACAAGGTAGAGGGTTTTGGGGAGAAGTAGCAACGTGGAGGAGTTTGGGGGAAAAGTAACAAGGTGGAGGAGTTTGGGGGAGAAGTGGCAAGGTGGAGGAGTTTGGGGAGATGCAGCAAGGTGGAGGAGTTTGGGGGAGAAGTAGCAAGGTGGAGGAGTTTGAGGGAGAAGTAGCAAGGTGGAGGAGTTTGAGGGAGAAGTAGCATGGTGGAGGAGTTTGGGGAGAAGTAGCAAGGTGGAGGAATTTGAGGGAGAACTAGCAAGGTGGAGGAGTTTGTGGGAGAAGTAGCAAGGTGGAGGAGTTTGGGCGAGAAGTAACGAGGTGGAAGTGTTTGAGGGAGAAGTAGCAAGGTGGAGGAGTTTGAGGGAGAAGTAGCAAGGTGGAGGAGTTTGGGGCAGAAGTAGCAAGGTGGAGGAGTTTGGGGGAGAAGTAGCAAGGTGGAGGATTTTGAGGGAGAAGTAGCAAGGTGGCGGAGTTTGAGGGAGAAGTAGCAAGGTGGAGGAGTTTGGGGAGAAGTAGAAAGGTGGAGGAGTTTGAGGGAGAAGTAGCAAGGTGGAGGACTTTGGTGGAGAAGTAGCAAAGTGGAGGAATTTGAGGGAGAAGTCGCAAGGTGGAGGAGTTTGGGGGAGTAGTAGCAAGATGGAGGAGTTTGGGGGAGAAGTAGCAAGGTGGAGGAGTTTCAGGGAGAAGTAGCAAGATGGAGGAGATTGAGGGGGAAGTAGCAAGGTGGAGGAGTTTGGGGAGAAGTAGCAAGGTGGAGGAGTTTGGAGGAGAAGTAACAAGGTGGAGGATTTTGGGGAGAAGTAGCAACGTGGAGGAGTTTGGGGGAGAAGTAACAAGGTGGAGGAGTTTGGGGGAGAAGTAGCAAGGTGGAGGAGTTTTGGGAGAAGTAGCAAGGTGGAGGAGTTCGGCGGAGAAGTAGCAAGGTGGAGTAGTTTGGCGGAGAAGTAGCAAGCTGGAGGAGTTTGGGGGAGAAGTAGCAAGGTGGAGGATTGTAGGGGAGAAGCGGCAAGGTGGAGGAGTTTGGGGGAGAAGTAGCAAGGTGGAGGAGTTTGGGGGAGAAGTAGCAAGGTGGAGGAGTTTGGGGAGAAGTAGCAACGTGGAGGAGTTTGACGGAGAAGTAGCAAGGCGGAGGAGTTTGGGGGAGAAGTAGCAAGGTGGAGGAGTTTGGGGGAGAAGTAGCAAGGTGGAGGAGTTTGGGGGAGAAGTAACAAGGTGGAGGAGTTTGGGGGAGAAGTAGCAAGGTGGAGGAGTTTGTGGGAGAAGTAGCAAGGTGGAGGAGTTTGGGGGAGAAGTGACGAGGTGGAGGTGTTTGAGGGAGAAGTAGCAAGGTGGAGGAGTTTGAGGGAGAAGTAGCAAGGTGGAGGAGTTTGGGGGAGAAGTAGCAAGGTGGAGGAGTTTGGGGGAGAAGTAGCAAGGTGGAGGTGTTTGGGGAGAAGTAGCAAGGTGTAGGAGTTTGGGAGAGAAGAAACAAGGTGGAGGAGTTTGGGGAGAAGTAGCAATGTGGAGTAGTTTGGGGGAGAAGTAACAAGGTGGAGGAGTTTGGGAGAAAAGTAGAAAGGTGGAGGAGTTTGGGGAGAAGTAGCAAGGTGGAGGAGTTTGGTGGAGAAGTAGCAAGGTGGAGTAGTTTGGGGGAGAAGTAGCAAGGTGGAGGAGTTTGGGGGAGAAGTAACAAGGTGGAGGAGTGTGGTTGAGAAGTGGCAAAGTGGAGGAGTTTGGGGGAGAAGTAGCAAGGTGGAGGAGTTTGGGGGAGAAGTAGCAAGGTGGAGGAGTTTGGGGGAGACGTAGCAAGGTGGAGGAGTTTGGGGAGAAGTAGCAAGGTGGAGAAGTTTGAGGGAGAAGTAGCAAGATGGAGGATTTTAAGGGAGAAGTAGCAATGTGGAGGAGTTTGGGGAGAAGTAGCAAGGTGGAGGAGTTTAGGGGAGAAGTAGCAAGGTGGAGGAGTTTGGGGGAGAAGTAGCAAGGTGGAGGAGTTTGGGGGAGGAGTAGCAAGATGGAGAAGTTTGAGGGAGAAGAAGCAATGTGGAGGAGTTTGGGGAGAAGTAGCAAGGTGGAGGAGTTTAGGGAAGAAGTAGCAACGTGGAGGAGTTTGGGGGAGAAGTAGCAAGGTGGAGGAGTTTGGGGGAGGAGTAACAAGGTGGACGAGTTTGGGGAGAAGTAGCAAGGTGGAGGAGTTTGGGGGAGAAGTAACAAGGTGGAGGAGATTGGGGGAGAAGTATCAAGGTGGAGGAGTTTGGGGAGAAGTAGCAAGGTGGAGGAGTTTGGGGAGAAGTAGCAAGGTGGAGGAGTTTGAGGGAGAAGTAGCAAGATGGAGGAGTTTGAGGGAGAAGGAGCAATGTGGAGGAGTTTGGGGAGAAGTAGCAAGGTGGAGGAGTTTAGGGGAGAAGTAGCAAGGTGGAGGAGTTTGGGGGAGGAGTAACAAGGTGGAGGAGTTTGGGGAGAAGTAGCAAGGTGGAGGAGTTTGGGGGAGAAGTAACAAGGTGGAGGAGTTTGGGGGAGAAGTATCAAGGTGGAGGAGTTTGGGGAGAAGTAGCAAGGTGGAGGAGTTTGAGGGAGTAGCAAGGTGGAGGATTTTGAGGGAGAAGTAGCAAGGTGGAGGAGTTTGGGGTGAAGTAGCAAGGTGGAGGAGTTTGAGGGAGCAGTAGCAAGGTGGAGGAGTTTGAGGGAGAAGTAGCAAGGTGGAGGAGTTTGAGGGAGAAGTAGCAAGATGGAGGAGTTTGAGGGAGTAGTAGCAATGTGGAGGAGTTTGGGGGAGAAGTAGCAAGGTGGAGGAGTTTGAGGGAGAAGTATGCAAGGTGGAGGAATTTGGGGGAGAAGTATCAAGGTGGAGGAGTTTGGGGGAGAAGTAACAAGGTGGAGGAGTTTGGGGAGAAGTAGCAAGGTGGAGGAGTTTGGGGAGAAGTAGCAAGGTGTAGGAGTTTGGGAGAGAAGTAGCAAGGTGGAGGAGTTTGGGGGAGAAGTAGACAGGTGGAGGAGTTTGAGGGAGAAGTATCAAGCTGGAGGAGTTTGGGGGAGAAGTAACAAGGTGGAGGAGTTTGGGGGAGAATTAGCAAGGTGGAGGAGTTTGGGGGAGAAGTAACAAGGTGGAGGAGTGTGGTTGAGAAGTGGCAAGGTGGAGGAGTTTGGGGGAGAAGTCGCAAGGTGGAGGAGTTTGGGGGAGAATTGGCAAGGTGGAGGAGTTTAGGGGAGAAGTAGCAACGTGGAGGAGTTTGGGGGAGAAGTAGCAAGGTGGAGGAGTTTGGGGGAGAAGTAACAAGGTGGAGGAGTTTGGGGAGAAGTAGCAAGGTGGAGGAGTTTGGGGAGAAGTAGCAAGGTGTAGGAGTTTGGGAGAGAAGAAACAAGGTGGAGGATTTTGGGGAGAAGAAGCAATGTGGAGTAGTTTGGGGGACAAGTAACAAGGTGGAGGAGTTTGGGAGAAAAGTAGAAAGGTGGAGGTGTTTGGGGAGAAGTAGCAAGGTGGAGGAGTTTGGTGGAGAAGTAGCAAGGTGGAGTAGTTTGGGGGAGAAGTAGCAAGGTGGAGGAGTTTGGGGGAGAAGTAACAAGGTGGAGGAGTGTGGTTGAGAAGTGGCAAGGTGGAGGAGTTTGGGGGAGAAGTAGCAAGGTGGAGGAGTTTGGGGGAGAAGTAGCAAGGTGGAGGAGTTTGGGGGAGACGTAGCAAGGTGGAGGAGTTGGGGAGAAGTAGCAAGGTGGAGGAGTTTGAGGGAGAAGTAGCAAGATGGAGGAGTTTGAGGGAGAAGTAGCAATGTGGAGGAGTTTGGGGAGAAGTAGCAAGGTGGAGGAGTTTAGGGGAGAAGTAGCAAGGTGGAGGAGTTTGGGGGAGAAGTAGCAAGGTGGAGCAGTTTGGGGGAGGAGTAACAAGGTGGAGGAGTTTGGGGAGAAGTAGCAAGGTGGAGGAGTTTGGAGGAGAAGTAACAAGGTGGAGGAGTTTGGGGGAGAAGTATCAAGGTGGAGGAGTTTGGGGAGAAGTAGCAAGGTGGAGGAGTTTGAGGGAGTAGCAAGGTGGAGGATTTTGAGGGAGAAGTAGCAAGATGGAGGAGTTTGGGGAGAAGTAGCAAGGTGGAGGAGTTTGAGGGAGAAGTAGCAAGGTGGAGGAGTTTGAGGGAGAAGTAGCAAGGTGGAGGAGTTTGAGCGAGAAGTAGCAAGATGGAGGAGTTTGAGGGAGAAGTAGCAATGTGGAGGAGTTTGGGGGAGAAGTAGCAAGGTGGAGGAGTTTGAGGGAGAAGTATGCAAGGTGGAGGAACTTGGGGGAGAAGTATCAAGGTGGAGGAGTTTGGGGGAGAAGTAACAAGGTGGAGGAGTTTGGGGAGAAGTAGCAAGGTGGAGGAGTTTGGGGAGTAGTAGCAAGGTGTAGGAGTTTGGGAGAGAAGTAGCAAGGTGGAGGAGTTTGGGGGAGAAGTAGACAGGTGGAGGAGTTTGAGGGAGAAGTATCAAGCTGGAGGAGTTTGGGGGAGAAGTAACAAGGTGGAGGAGTTTGAGGGCGAAGTAGCAAGGTGGCGGAGTTTGGGGGAGAATTAGCAAGGTGGAGGAGTTTGGGGGAGAATTAGCAAGGTGGATGAGTTTGAGGGAGAAGTAGCAAGGTGGAGGAGTTTGGGGGAGACGTAGCAAGGTGGAGGAGTTTGGGGAGAAGGAGCAAGGTGGAGGAGTTTGGGGAGAAGTAGCAAGGTGCATTAGTTTGAGGGAGAAGTAGCAAGGTGGAGGAGTTTGGGGGAGACGTATCAAGGTGGAGGAGTTTGGGGAGAAGTAGCAAGGTGGAGGAGTTTGAGGGAGATGTAGCAAGATGGAGAAGTTTGAGGGAGAAGTAGCAATGTGGAGGAGATTGGGGAGAAGTAGCAAGGTGGAGGAGTTTAGGGGAGAAGTAGCAACGTGGAGGAGTTTGGGGGAGAAGTAGCAAGGTGGAGGAGTTTGGGGAGAAGTAGCAAGGTGGAGGAGTTTGAGGGAGTAGCAAGGTGGAGGATTTTGAGGGAGAAGTAGCAAGGTGCAGGAGTTTGGGGAGAAGTAGCAAGGTGGAGGAGTTTGAGGGAGAAGTAGCAAGGTGGAGGAGTTTGAGGGAGAAGTAGCAAGGTGGAGGAGTTTGAGGGAGAAGTAGCAAGCTGGAGGAGATTGGGGGAGAAGTAGCAAGGTGGAGGAGTTTGGGGGAGAAGTCGCAAGGTGGAGGAGTTTGAGGGAGAAGTAGCAAGCTGGAGGAGATTGGGGGAGAAGTAGCAAGGTGGAGGAGTTTGGGGGAGAAGTAACAAGGTAGAGGATTTTGGGGAGAAGTAGCAACGTGGAGGAGTTTGGGGGAAAAGTAACAAGGTGGAGGAGTTTGGGGGAGAAGTGGCAAGGTGGAGGAGTTTGGGGAGATGTAGCAAGGTGGAGGAGTTTGGGGGAGAAGTAGCAAGGTGGAGGAGTTTGGGGGAGAAGTAGCAAGGTGGAGGAGTTTGGGGAGAAGTAGCAAGGTGTAGGAGTTTGGGAGAGAAGAAACAAGGTGGAGGAGTTTGGGGAGAAGTAGCAATGTGGAGTAGTTTGGGGGAGAAGTAACAAGGTGGAGGAGTTTGGGAGAAAAGTAGAAAGGTGGAGGAGTTTGGGGAGAAGTAGCAAGGTGGAGGAGTTTGGTGGAGAAGTAACAAGGTGGAGTAGTTTGGGGGAGAAGTAGCAAGGTGGAGGAGTATGGGGGAGAAGTAACAAGGTGGAGGAGGGTGGTTGAGAAGTGGCAAAGTGGAGGAGTTTGGGGGAGAAGTAGCAAGGTGGAGGAGTTTGGGGGAGAAGTAGCAAGGTGGAGGAGTTGGGGGAGACGTAGCAAGGTGGAGGAGTTTGGGGAGAAGTAGCAAGGTGGAGGAGTTTGGGGGAGAAGTAGCAAGGTGGAGGAGTTTGGGGGAGAAGTAACAAGGTGGAGGAGTTTGGGGAGAAGTAGCAAGGTGGAGGAGTTTGGGGAGAAGTAGCAAGGTGTAGGAGTTTGGGAGAGAAGAAACAAGGTGGAGGATTTTGGGGAGAAGAAGCAATGTGGAGTAGTTTGGGGGACAAGTAACAAGGTGGAGGAGTTTGGGAGAAAAGTAGAAAGGTGGAGGTGTTTGGGGAGAAGTAGCAAGGTGGAGGAGTTTGGTGGAGAAGTAGCAAGGTGGAGTAGTTTGGGGGAGAAGTAGCAAGGTGGAGGAGTTTGGGGGAGAAGTAACAAGGTGGAGGAGTGTGGTTGAGAAGTGGCAAGGTGGAGGAGTTTGGGGGAGAAGTAGCAAGGTGGAGGAGTTTGGGGGAGAAGTAGCAAGGTGGAGGAGTTTGGGGGAGACGTAGCAAGGTGGAGGAGTTGGGGAGAAGTAGCAAGGTGGAGGAGTTTGAGGGAGAAGTAGCAAGATGGAGGAGTTTGAGGGAGAAGTAGCAATGTGGAGGAGTTTGGGGAGAAGTAGCAAGGTGGAGGAGTTTAGGGGAGAAGTAGCAAGGTGGAGGAGTTTGGGGGAGAAGTAGCAAGGTGGAGCAGTTTGGGGGAGGAGTAACAAGGTGGAGGAGTTTGGGGAGAAGTAGCAAGGTGGAGGAGTTTGGAGGAGAAGTAACAAGGTGGAGGAGTTTGGGGGAGAAGTATCAAGGTGGAGGAGTTTGGGGAGAAGTAGCAAGGTGGAGGAGTTTGAGGGAGTAGCAAGGTGGAGGATTTTGAGGGAGAAGTAGCAAGATGGAGGAGTTTGGGGAGAAGTAGCAAGGTGGAGGAGTTTGAGGGAGAAGTAGCAAGGTGGAGGAGTTTGAGGGAGAAGTAGCAAGGTGGAGGAGTTTGAGCGAGAAGTAGCAAGATGGAGGAGTTTGAGGGAGAAGTAGCAATGTGGAGGAGTTTGGGGGAGAAGTAGCAAGGTGGAGGAGTTTGAGGGAGAAGTATGCAAGGTGGAGGAACTTGGGGGAGAAGTATCAAGGTGGAGGAGTTTGGGGGAGAAGTAACAAGGTGGAGGAGTTTGGGGAGAAGTAGCAAGGTGGAGGAGTTTGGGGAGTAGTAGCAAGGTGTAGGAGTTTGGGAGAGAAGTAGCAAGGTGGAGGAGTTTGGGGGAGAAGTAGACAGGTGGAGGAGTTTGAGGGAGAAGTATCAAGCTGGAGGAGTTTGGGGGAGAAGTAACAAGGTGGAGGAGTTTGAGGGCGAAGTAGCAAGGTGGCGGAGTTTGGGGGAGAATTAGCAAGGTGGAGGAGTTTGGGGGAGAATTAGCAAGGTGGATGAGTTTGAGGGAGAAGTAGCAAGGTGGAGGAGTTTGGGGGAGACGTAGCAAGGTGGAGGAGTTTGGGGAGAAGGAGCAAGGTGGAGGAGTTTGGGGAGAAGTAGCAAGGTGCATTAGTTTGAGGGAGAAGTAGCAAGGTGGAGGAGTTTGGGGGAGACGTATCAAGGTGGAGGAGTTTGGGGAGAAGTAGCAAGGTGGAGGAGTTTGAGGGAGATGTAGCAAGATGGAGAAGTTTGAGGGAGAAGTAGCAATGTGGAGGAGATTGGGGAGAAGTAGCAAGGTGGAGGAGTTTAGGGGAGAAGTAGCAACGTGGAGGAGTTTGGGGGAGAAGTAGCAAGGTGGAGGAGTTTGGGGAGAAGTAGCAAGGTGGAGGAGTTTGAGGGAGTAGCAAGGTGGAGGATTTTGAGGGAGAAGTAGCAAGGTGCAGGAGTTTGGGGAGAAGTAGCAAGGTGGAGGAGTTTGAGGGAGAAGTAGCAAGGTGGAGGAGTTTGAGGGAGAAGTAGCAAGGTGGAGGAGTTTGAGGGAGAAGTAGCAAGCTGGAGGAGATTGGGGGAGAAGTAGCAAGGTGGAGGAGTTTGGGGGAGAAGTCGCAAGGTGGAGGAGTTTGAGGGAGAAGTAGCAAGCTGGAGGAGATTGGGGGAGAAGTAGCAAGGTGGAGGAGTTTGGGGGAGAAGTAACAAGGTAGAGGATTTTGGGGAGAAGTAGCAACGTGGAGGAGTTTGGGGGAAAAGTAACAAGGTGGAGGAGTTTGGGGGAGAAGTGGCAAGGTGGAGGAGTTTGGGGAGATGTAGCAAGGTGGAGGAGTTTGGGGGAGAAGTAGCAAGGTGGAGGAGTTTGGGGGAGAAGTAGCAAGGTGGAGGAGTTTGGGGAGAAGTAGCAAGGTGTAGGAGTTTGGGAGAGAAGAAACAAGGTGGAGGAGTTTGGGGAGAAGTAGCAATGTGGAGTAGTTTGGGGGAGAAGTAACAAGGTGGAGGAGTTTGGGAGAAAAGTAGAAAGGTGGAGGAGTTTGGGGAGAAGTAGCAAGGTGGAGGAGTTTGGTGGAGAAGTAACAAGGTGGAGTAGTTTGGGGGAGAAGTAGCAAGGTGGAGGAGTATGGGGGAGAAGTAACAAGGTGGAGGAGGGTGGTTGAGAAGTGGCAAAGTGGAGGAGTTTGGGGGAGAAGTAGCAAGGTGGAGGAGTTTGGGGGAGAAGTAGCAAGGTGGAGGAGTTGGGGGAGACGTAGCAAGGTGGAGGAGTTTGGGGAGAAGTAGCAAGGTGGAGGAGTTTGAGGGAGAAGTAGCAAG
Organism: Somniosus microcephalus; assembly: GCF_052327205.1. Classification (NCBI taxonomy): domain Eukaryota; kingdom Metazoa; phylum Chordata; class Chondrichthyes; order Squaliformes; family Somniosidae; genus Somniosus; species Somniosus microcephalus. The sequence goes on from NC_140992.1 coordinate 121,232,109, forward strand.
ATGCAGGATTTTAAGGGAGAAGTAGCAATGTGGAGGAGTTTGGGGAGAAGTAGCAAGGTGGAGGAGTTTAGGGGAGAAGTAGCAAGGTGGAGGAGTTTGGGGGAGAAGGAGCAAGGTGGAGGAGTTTGGGGGAGGAGTAGCAAGATGGAGAAGTTTGAGGGAGAAGAAGCAATGTGGAGGAGTTTGGGGAGAAGTAGCAAGGTGGAGGAGTTTAGGGAAGAAGTAGCAACGTGGAGGAGTTTGGGGGAGAAGTAGCAAGGTGGAGGAGTTTGGGGGAGGAGTAACAAGGTGTACGAGTTTGGGGAGAAGTAGCAAGGTGGAGGAGTTTGGGGGAGAAGTAACAAGGTGGAGGAGATTGGGGGAGAAGTATCAAGGTGGAGGAGTTTGGGGAGAAGTAGCAAGGTGGAGGAGTTTGGGGAGAAGTGGCAAGGTGGAGGAGTTTGAGGGAGAAGTAGCAAGATGGAGGAGTTTGAGGGAGAAGTAGCAATGTGGAGGAGTTTGGGGAGAAGTAGCAAGGTGGAGGAGTTTAGGGGAGAAGTAGCAAGGTGGAGGAGTTTGGGGGAGGAGTAACAAGGTGGAGGAGTTTGGGGAGAAGTAGCAAGGTGGAGGAGTTTGGGGGAGAAGTAACAAGGTGGAGGAGTTTGGGGGAGAAGTATCAAGGTGGAGGAGTTTGGGGAGAAGTAGCAAGGTGGAGGAGTTTGAGGGAGTAGCAAGGTGGAGGATTTTGAGGGAGAAGTAGCAAGGTGGAGGAGTTTGGGGAGAAGTAGCAAGGTGGAGGAGTTTGAGGGAGCAGTAGCAAGGTGGAGGAGTTTGAGGGAGAAGTAGCAAGGTGGAGGAGTTTGAGGGAGAAGTAGCAAGATGGAGGAGTTTGAGGGAGAAGTAGCAATGTGGAGGAGTTTGGGGGAGAAGTAGCAAGGTGGAGGAGTTTGAGGGAGAAGTATGCAAGGTGGAGGAATTTGGGGGAGAAGTATCAAGGTGGAGGAGTTTGGGGGAGAAGTAACAAGGTGGAGGAGTTTGGGGAGAAGTAGCAAGGTGGAGGAGTTTGGGGAGAAGTAGCAAGGTGTAGGAGTTTGGGAGAGAAGTAGCAAGGTGGAGGAGTTTGGGGGAGAAGTAGACAGGTGGAGGAGTTTGAGGGAGAAGTATCAAGCTGGAGGAGTTTGGGGGAGAAGTAACAAGGTGGAGGAGTTTGGGGGAGAATTAGCAAGGTGGAGGAGTTTGGGGGAGAAGTAACAAGGTGGAGGAGTGTGGTTGAGAAGTGGCAAGGTGGAGGAGTTTGGGGGAGAAGTCGCAAGGTGGAGGAGTTTGGGGGAGAATTGGCAAGGTGGAGGAGTTTAGGGGAGAAGTAGCAACGTGGAGGAGTTTGGGGGAGAAGTAACAAGGTGGAGGAGTTTGGGGAGAAGTAGCAAGGTGTAGGAGTTTGGGAGAGAAGAAACAAGGTGGAGGATTTTGGGGAGAAGAAGCAATGTGGAGTAGTTTGGGGGACAAGTAACAAGGTGGAGGAGTTTGGGAGAAAAGTAGAAAGGTGGAGGTGTTTGGGGAGAAGTAGCAAGGTGGAGGAGTTTGGTGGAGAAGTAGCAAGGTGGAGTAATTTGGGGGAGAAGTAGCAAGGTGGAGGAGTTTGGAGGAGAAGTAACAAGGTGGAGGAGAGTGGTTGAGAAGTGGCAAGGTGGAGGAGTTTGGGGGAGAAGTAGCAAGGTGGAGGAGTTTGGGGGAGAAGTAGCAAGGTGGAGGAGTTTGGGGGAGACGTAGCAAGGTGGAGGAGTTTGGGGAGAAGTAGCAAGGTGGAGGAGTTTGAGGGAGAAGTAGCAAGATGGAGGAGTTTGAGGGAGAAGTAGCAATGTGGAGGAGTTTGGGGAGAAGTAGCAAGGTGGTGGAGTTTAGGGGAGAAGTAGCAAGGTGGAGGAGTTTGGGGGAGAAGTAGCAAGGTGGAGCAGTTTGGGGGAGGAGTAACAAGGTGGAGGAGTTTGGGGAGAAGTAGCAAGGTGGAGGAGTTTGGAGGAGAAGTAACAAGGTGGAGGAGTTTGGGGGAGAAGTATCAAGGTGGAGGAGTTTGGGGAGAAGTAGCAAGGTGGAGGAGATTGAGGGAGTAGCAAGGTGGAGGATTTTGAGGGAGAAGTAGCAAGATGGAGGAGTTTGGGGAGAAGTAGCAAGGTGGAGGAGTTTGAGGGAGAAGTAGCAAGGTGGAGGAGTTTGAGGGAGAAGTAGCAAGGTGGAGGAGTTTGAGGGAGAAGTAGCAAGATGGAGGAGTTTGAGGGAGAAGTAGCAATGTGGAGGAGTTTGGGGGAGAAGTAGCAAGGTGGAGGAGTTTGAGGGAGAAGTATGCAAGGTGGAGGAACTTGGGGGAGAAGTATCAAGGTGGAGGAGTTTGGGGGAGAAGTAACAAGGTGGAGGAGTTTGGGGAGAAGTAGCAAGGTGGAGGAGTTTGGGGAGTAGTAGCAAGGTGTAGGAGTTTGGGAGAGAAGTAGCAAGGTGGAGGAGTTTGGGGGAGAAGTAGACAGGTGGAGGAGTTTGAGGGAGAAGTATCAAGCTGGAGGAGTTTGGGGGAGAAGTAACAAGGTGGAGGAGTTTGAGGGCGAAGTAGCAAGGTGGCGGAGTTTGGGGGAGAATTAGCAAGGTGGAGGAGTTTGGGGGAGAATTAGCAAGGTGGATGAGTTTGAGGGAGAAGTAGCAAGGTGGAGGAGTTTGGGGGAGACGTAGCAAGGTGGAGGAGTTTGGGGAGAAGGAGCAAGGTGGAGGAGTTTGGGGAGAAGTAGCAAGGTGCATTAGTTTGAGGGAGAAGTAGCAAGGTGGAGGAGTTTGGGGGAGACGTAGCAAGGTGGAGGAGTTTGGGGAGAAGTAGCAAGGTGGAGGAGTTTGAGGGAGATGTAGCAAGATGGAGAAGTTTGAGGGAGAAGTAGCAATGTGGAGGAGATTGGGGAGAAGTAGCAAGGTGGAGGAGTTTAGGGGAGAAGTAGCAACGTGGAGGAGTTTGGGGGAGAAGTAGCAAGGTGGAGGAGTTTGGGGAGAAGTAGCAAGGTGGAGGAGTTTGAGGGAGTAGCAAGGTGGAGGATTTTGAGGGAGAAGTAGCAAGGTGCAGGAGTTTGGGGAGAAGTAGCAAGGTGGAGGAGTTTGAGGGAGAAGTAGCAAGGTGGAGGAGTTTGAGGGAGAAGTAGCAAGGTGGAGGAGTTTGAGGGAGAAGTAGCAAGCTGGAGGAGATTGGGGAGAAGTAGCAAGGTGGAGGAGTTTGGGGGAGAAGTCGCAAGGTGGAGGAGTTTGAGGGAGAAGTAGCAAGCTGGAGGAGATTGGGGGAGAAGTAGCAAGGTGGAGGAGTTTGGGGGAGAAGTAACAAGGTAGAGGATTTTGGGGAGAAGTAGCAACGTGGAGGAGTTTGGGGGAAAAGTAACAAGGTGGAGGAGTTTGGGGGAGAAGTGGCAAGGTGGAGGAGTTTGGGGAGATGTAGCAAGGTGGAGGAGTTTGGGGGAGAAGTAGCAAGGTGGAGGAGTTTGAGGGAGAAGTAGCAAGGTGGAGGAGTTTGAGGGAGAAGTAGCATGGTGGAGGAGTTTGGGGAGAAGTAGCAAGGTGGAGGAGTTTGAGGGAGAACTAGCAAGGTGGAGGAGTTTGTGGGAGAAGTAGCAAGGTGGAGGAGTTTGGGCGAGAAGTAACGAGGTGGAGGTGTTTGAGGGAGAAGTAGCAAGGTGGAGGAGTTTGAGGGAGAAGTAGCAAGGTGGAGGAGTTTGGCCAGAAGTAGCAAGGTGGAGGAGTTTGGGGGAGAAGTAGCAAGGTGGAGGATTTTGAGGGAGAAGTAGCAAGGTGGCGGAGTTTGAGGGAGAAGTAGCAAGGTGGAGGAGTTTGGGGAGAAGTAGAAAGGTGGAGGAGTTTGAGGGAGAAGTAGCAAGGTGGAGGACTTTGGTGGAGAAGTAGCAAAGTGGAGGAATTTGAGGGAGAAGTCGCAAGGTGGAGGAGTTTGGGCGAGTAGTAGCAAGGTGGAGGAGTTTGGGGGAGAAGTAGCAAGGTGGAGGAGTTTCAGGGAGAAGTAGCAAGATGGAGGAGATTGAGGGTGAAGTAGCAAGGTGGAGGAGTTTGGGGAGAAGTTGCAAGGTGGAGGAGTTTGGAGGAGAAGTAACAAGGTGGAGGATTTTGGGGAGAAGTAGCAACGTGGAGGAGTTTGGGGGAGAAGTAACAAGGTGGAGGAGTTTGGGGGAGAAGTAGCAAGGTGGAGGAGTTTTGGGAGAAGTAGCAAGGAGGAGGAGTTCGGCGGAGAAGTAGCAAGGTGGAGTAGTTTGGCGGAGTAGTAGCAAGGTGGAGGAGTTTGGGGAGAAGTAGCAAGGTGGAGGAGTATGAGGGAGATGTAGCAAGATGGAGGAGTTTGAGGGAGAAGTAGCAAGGTGGAGGAGTTTGGGGAGAAGTAGCAAGGTGGAGGAGATTGAGGGAGATGTAGCAAGATGGAGGAGTTTGAGGGAGAAGTAGCAAGGTGGAGGAGTTTGGGGGAGAAGTAGCAAGGTGGAGGAGTTTGGGGGAGAAGTAACAAGCTGGAGGAGTTTCGGGAGAAGTAGCAAGGTGGAAGAGTTTGGGGGAGAAGTAATAAGGTGGAGGAGTTTGGGGGACAAGTATCAAGGTGGAGGAGTTTTGGGAGAAGTAGCAAGGTGGAGGAGTTTGGGGGAGAAGTAGCAAGGTGGAGGAGTTTGGCGAGAAGTAGCAAGGTGGGGGAGTTTGAGGGAGAAGTCGCAAGGTGGAGGAGTTTGGGGGAGTAGTAGCAAGGTGGAGGAGTTTGGGGGAGAAGTAGCAAGGTGGAGGAGTTTGGGGGAGAAGTAGCAAGGTGGAGGAGTTTGGGGAGAAGTAGCAAGGTGTAGGAGTTTGGGAGAGAAGAAACAAGGTGGAGGAGTTTGGGGAGAAGTAGCAATGTGGAGTAGTTTGGGGGAGAAGTAACAAGGTGGAGGAGTTTGGGAGAAAAGTAGAAAGGTGGAGGAGTTTGGGGAGAAGTAGCAAGGTGGAGGAGTTTGGTGGAGAAGTAGCAAGGTGGAGTAGTTTGGGGGAGAAGTAGCAAGGTGGAGGAGTTTGGGGGAGAAGTAACAAGGTGGAGGAGTGTGGTTGAGAAGTGGCAAGGTGGAGGAGTTTGGGGGAGAAGTAGCAAGGTGGAGGAGTTTGGGGGAGAAGTAGCAAGGTGGAGGAGTTTGGGGGAGACGTAGCAAGGTGGAGGAGTTTGGGGAGAAGTAGCAAGGTGGAGGAGTTTGAGGGTGAAGTAGCAAGATGGAGGAGTTTGAGGGAGAAGTAGCAATGTGGAGGAGTTTGGGGAGAAGTAGCAAGGTGGAGGAGTTTAGGGGAGAAGTAGCAAGGTGGAGGAGTTTGGGGGAGAAGTAGCAAGGTGGAGGAGTTTGGGGCAGGAGGAACAAGGTGGAGGAGTTTGGGGAGAAGTAGCAAGGTGGAGGAGTTTGGGGGAGAAGTAACAAGGTGGAGGAGTTTGGGGGAGAAGTATCAAGGTGGAGGAGTTTGGGGAGAAGTAGCAAGGTGGAGGAGTTTGAGGGAGAAGTAGCAAGGTGGAGGAGTTTGGGGAGAATTAGCAAGGTGGAGGAGTTTGAGGGAGAAGTAGCAAGGTGGAGGAGTTTGAGGGAGAAGTAGCAAGGTGGAGGAGTTTGAGGGAGAAGTAGCAAGATGGAGGAGTTTGAGGGAGAAGTAGCAATGTGGAGGAGTTTGGGGGAGAAGTAGCAAGGTGGAGGAGTTTGAGGGAGAAGTATGCAAGGTGGAGGAATTTGGGGGAGAAGTATCAAGGTGGAGGAGTTTGGGGGAGAAGTAACAAGGTGGAGGAGTTTGGGGAGAAGTAGCAAGTTGGAGGAGTTTGGGGAGAAGTAGCAAAGTGTAGGAGTTTGGGAGAGAAAAAGCAAGGTGGAGGAGTTTGGGGGAGAAGCAGACAGGTGGAGGAGTTTGAGGGAGAAGTATCAAGCTGGAGGAGTTTGGGGGAGAAGTAACAAGGTGGAGGAGTTTGAGGGCGAAGTAGCAAGGTGGAGGAGTTTGGGGGAGAATTAGCAAGGTGGAGGAGTTTGGGGGAGAATTAGCAAGGTGGAGGAGTTTGGGGGAGAAGTAGCAAGGTGGAGGAGTTTGGGGGGAAGTAGCAAGGTTGATGAGTTTGAGGGAGAAGTAGCAAGGTGGAGGAGTTTGGGGGAGACGTAGCAAGGTGGAGGAGTTTGGGGAGAAATAGCAAGGTGGAGGAGTTTGGGGAGAAGTAGCAAGGTGGAGGAGTTTGGGGGAGAAGTAGCAAGGTGGAGGAGTTTGGGGGAGAAGCAGCAAGGTGGATGAGTTTGAGGGAGAAGTAGCAAGGTGGAGGAGTTTGGGGGAGACGTAGCAAGGTGGAGGAGTTTGGGGAGAAGTAGCAAGGTGGAGGAGTTTAGGGAAGAAGTAGCAACGTGGAGGAGTTTGGGGGAGAAGTAGCAAGGTGGAGGAGTTTGGGGGAGGAGTAACAAGGTGGACGAGTTTGGGGAGAAGTAGCAAGGTGGAGGAGTTTGGGGGAGAAGTAACAAGGTGGAGGAGTTTGGGGGAGATTTATCAAGGTGGAGGAGTTTGGGGAGAAGTAGCAAGGTGCAGGAGTTTGGGGAGAAGTAGCAAGGTGGAGGAGTTTGAGGGAGAAGTAGCAAGGTGGAGGAGTTTGAGGGAGAAGTCGCAAGGTGGAGGAGATTGGGGGAGAAGTAGCAAGGTGGAGGAGTTTGGAGGAGAAGCAGCAAGGTGGAGGAGTTTGGGGGAGAAGTAGCAAGGTGGAGGAGTTTGGGGAGAAGTAGCAAGGTGGAGGAGTTTGAGGGAGAAGTAGCAAGGTGGAGGAGATTGAGGGACAAGTTGCAAGTGGAGGAGTTTGAGGGAGAAATCGCAAGTTGGAGGAGATTGGGGGAGAAGTAGCATGGTGGAGGAGTTTGAGGGAGAAGTACCAAGGTGGAGGAGTTTGGGGGAGAAGTAGCAAGGTGGAGGAGTTTGAGGGAGAAGTACCAAGGTGGAGGAGTTTGGGGGAGAAGTAGCAAGGTGGAGGAGTTTGAGGGAGAAGTAGCAAGATGGAGGAGTTTGGGGAGAAGTAGCAAGGTGTAGGAGTTTGGGGAGAAGTAGCAAGGTGGAAGAGTTTGGGGGAGAAAAACAAGGTGGAGGAGATTGGGAGAAAAGTAGAAAGGTGGAGGAGCTTGGGGAGAAGTAGCAAGGTGGAGGAGTGTGGTGGAGAAGTAGCAAGGTGGAGTAGTTTGGGGGAGAAGTAGCAAGGTGGAGCAGTTTGGGGGAGAAGTAACAAGGTGGAGGAGTGTGGTTGAGAAGTGGCACGGTGGAGGAGTCTGGGGGAGAGGTAGCAAGGTGGAGGAGTTTGGGGGAGAAGTCACAAGGTGGAGGAGCTTGAGGGAGAAGTCGCAAGGTTGAGGAGTTTGAGGGAGAAGTAGCAAGGTGGAGGAGTTTGGGGGAGAAGTAGCAGGGTGGAGGAGTTTGGGTGAGAAGAAGCAAGGTGGAGGAGTCAGGGGAGAATTAGCAAGGTGGAGGAGTTGGAGGGAGAAGTAGCAAGCTGGAGGAGTTTGAGGGAGTAGTAGCAAGGTGGAGGAGTTTGGGGAGAAGTTGCAAGGTGGAGGAGTTTGAGGGAGAAGTAGCAAGGTGGGGGAGTTTGGGGGAGAGGTAGCAAAGTGGAGGAGTTTGAGGGAGAAGTCGCAAGGTGGAGGAGTTTGGGGGAGATGTAGCAAGGTGGAGGAGATAGGGGGAGAAGTAGCAAGGTGGAGGAGTTTGAGGGAGTAGCAGCAAGGTGGAGGAGTTTGAGGGAGAAGTACCAAGGTGGAGGAGTTTGGGGGAGAGGTAGCAAGGTGGAGGAGTTTGAGGGAGAAGTAGCAAGGTGGAGGAGTTTGGGGGAGAAGTAGCAAGGTGGAGGAGTTTGAGGGAGAAGTATCAAGGTGGTGGAATTTGGGGGAGAAGTAGCAAGATGGAGGATTTTGGGGAGAAGTAGCAAGGTGGAGGAGTTTGAGGGAGAAGTAGCATGGTGGAGGAGTTTGGGGGAGAAGTAGCAAGGTGGAGGAGTTTGAGGGAGAACTAGCAAGGAGGAGGAGTTTGGTGGAGAAGTAGCAAGGTGGAGGAGTTTGGGGGAGAAGTAGCAAGGTGGAGGAGTTTGGGGGAGAAGGAACAAGGTGGAGGAGTTTGGGTAGAAGTAACAAGGTGGAGGAGTTTGGGGGAGAAGTAACAAGGTGGAGGAGTTTGGGGGAGAAGTAGCAAGGTGGAGGAGTTTGTGGGAGAAGTAGCAAGGTGGAGGAGTTTGGGGGAGAAGGAACGAGGTGGAAGAGTTTGGGGGAGAAGGAACGAGGTGGAGGTGTTTGAGGGAGAAGTAGCAAGGTGGAGGAGTTTGAGGGAGAAGTAGCAAGGTGGAGGAGTTTGGGGGAGAAGTAGCAAGGTGGAGGAGTTTGGGGGAGAAGTAGCAAGGTGGAGGAGTTTGGGGGAGAAGTAGCAAGGTGGAGGAGTTTGAGGGAGAAGTAGCAAGGTGGAGGAGTTTGAGGGAGAAGTAGCAAAGTGGAGGAGTTTGGGGAGAAGTAGCAAGGTGGAGGAGTTTGGGGAGAAGTAGCAAGGTGTAGGAGTTTGGGAGAGAAGAAACAAGGTGGAGGAGTTTGGGGAGAAGTAGCAATGTGGAGTAGTTTGGGGGAGAAGTAACAAGGTGGAGGAGTTTGGGAGAAAAGTAGAAAGGTGGAGGAGTTTGGGGAGAAGTAGCAAGGTGGAGGAGTTTGGTGGAGAAGTAGCAAGGTGGAGTTGTTTGGGGGAGAAGTAGCAAGGTGGAGGAGTTTGGGGGAGAAGTAACAAGGTGGAGGAGTGTGGTTGAGAAGTGGCAAGGTGGAGGAGTTTGGGGGAGAAGTAGCAAGGTGGAGGAGTTTGGGGGAGAAGTAGCAAGGTGGAGGAGTTTGGGGGAGACGTAGCAAGGTGGAGGAGTTTGGGGAGAAGTAGCAAGGTGGAGGAGTTTGAGGGAGAAGTAGCAAGATGGAGGATTTTAAGGGAGAAGTAGCAATGTGGAGGAGTTTGGGGAGAAGTAGCAAGGTGGAGGAGTTTAGGGGAGAAGTAGCAAGGTGGAGAAGTTTGGGGGAGAAGTAGCAAGGTGGAGGAGTTTGGGGGAGGAGTAACAAGGTGGAGGAGTTTGGGGAGAAGTAGCAAGGTGGAGGAGTTTGGGGGAGAAGTAACAAGGTGGAGGAGTTTGGGGGAGAAGTATCAAGGTGGAGGAGTTTGGGGAGAAGTAGCAAGGTGGAGGAGTTTGAGGGAGTAGCAAGGTGGAGGATTTTGAGGGAGAAGTAGCAAGGTGGAGGAGTTTGGGGAGAAGTAGCAAGGTGGAGGAGTTTGAGGGAGAAGTAGCAAGGTGGAGGAGTTTGAGGGAGAAGTAGCAAGGTGGAGGAGTTTGAGGGAGAAGCAGCAAGATGGAGGAGTTTGAGGGAGAAGTAGCAATGTGGAGGAGTTTTGGGGAGAAGTAGCAAGGTGGAGGAGTTTGAGGGAGAAGTATGCAAGGTGGAGGAATTTGGGGGAGAAGTATCAAGGTGGAGGAGTTTGGGGGAGAAGTAACAAGGTGGAGGAGTTTGGGGAGAAGTAGCAAGGTGGAGGAGTTTGGGGAGAAGTAGCAAGGTGTAGGAGTTTGGGAGAGAAGTAGCAAGGTGGAGGAGTTTGGGGGAGAAGTAGACAGGTGGAGGAGTTTGAGGGAGAAGTATCAAGCTGGAGGAGTTTGGGGGAGAAGTAACAAGGTGGAGGAGTTTGAGGGCGAAGTAGCAAGGTGGAGGATTTTGGGGGAGAATTAGCAAGGTGGAGGAGTTTGGGGGAGAATTAGCAAGGTGGAGGAATTTGGGGGAGAAGCAGCAAGGTGGAGGAGTTTGGGGGAGAAGTAGCAAGGTGGATGAGTTTGAGGGAGAAGTAGCAAGGTGGAGGAGTTTGGGGGAGACGTAGCAAGGTGGAGGAGTTTGGGGAGAAGGAGCAAGGTGGAGGAGTTTGGGGAGAAGTAGCAAGGTGCATGAGTTTGAGGGAGAAGTAGCAAGGTGGAGGAGTTTGGGGGAGACGTAGCAAGGTGGAGGAGTTTGGGGAGAAGTAGCAAGTTGGAGGAGTTTGAGGGAGATGTAGCAAGATGGAGAAGTTTGAGGGAGAAGTAGCAATGTGGAGGAGATTGGGGAGAAGTAGCAAGGTGGAGGAGTTTAGGGGAGAAGTAGCAATGTGGAGGAGTTTGGGGGAGAAGTAGCAAGGTGGAGGAGTTTGGGGGAGGAGTAACAAGGTGGAGGAGTTTGGGGGAGAAGTAACAAGGTGGAGGAGTTTGGGGGAGAAGTATCAAGGTGGAGGAGTTTGGGGAGAAGTAGCAACGTGGAGGAGTTTGGGGGAAAAGTAACAAGGTGGAGGAGTTTGGGGGAGAAGTGGCAAGGTGGAGGAGTTTGGGGAGATGTAGCAAGGTGGAGGAGTTTGGGGGAGAAGTAGCAAGGTGGAGGAGTTTGAGGGAGAAGTAGCAAGGTGGAGGAGTTTGAGGGAGAAGTAGCATGGTGGAGGAGTTTGGGGAGAAGTAGCAAGGTGGAGGAGTTTGAGGGAGAACTTGCAAGGTGGAGGAGTTTGTGGGAGAAGTAGCAAGGTGGAGGAGTTTGGGCGAGAAGTAACGAGGTGGAGGTGTTTGAGGGAGAAGTAGCAAGGTGGAGGAGTTTGAGGGAGAAGTAGCAAGGTGGAGGAGTTTGGGGCAGAAGTAGCAAGGTGGAGGAGTTTGGGGGAGAAGTAGCAAGGTGGAGGAGTTTGAGGGAGAAGTAGCAAGGTGGCGCAGTTTGAGGGAGAAGTAGCAAGGTGGAGGAGTTTGGGGAGAAGTAGAAAGGTGGAGGAGTTTGAGGGAGAAGTAGCAAGGTGGAGGAGTTTGGTGGAGAAGTAGCAAAGTGGAGGAATTTGAGGGAGAAGTCGCAAGGTGGAGGAGTTTGGGGGAGTAGTAGCAAGGTGGAGGAGTTTGGGGGAGAAGTAGCAAGGTGGAGGAGTTTCAGGGAGAAGTAGCAAGATGGAGGAGATTGAGGGTGAAGTAGCAAGGTGGAGGAGTTTGGGGAGAAGTAGCAAGGTGGAGGAGTTTGGAGGAGAAGTAACAAGGTGGAGGATTTTGGGGAGAATTAGCAACGTGGAGGAGTTTGGGGGAGAAGTAACAAGGTGGAGGAGTTTGGGGGAGAAGTAGCAAGGTGGAGGAGTTTTGGGAGAAGTAGCAAGGTGGAGGAGTTCGGCGGAGAAGTAGCAAGGTGGAGTAGTTTGACGGAGAAGTAGCAAGGTGGAGGAGTTTGGGGGAGAAGTAGCAAGGTGGAGGATTGTAGGGGAGAAGCGGCAAGGTGGAGGAGTTTGGGGGAGAAGTAGCAAGGTGGAGGAGTTTGAGGGAGAAGTAGCAAGGTGGAGGAGTTTGGGGAGAAGTAGCAACGTGGAGGAGTTTGACGGAGAAGTAGCAAGGCGGAGGAGTTTGGGGGAGAAGTAGCAAGGTGGAGGAGTTTGGGGGAGAAGTAGCAAGGTGGAGGAGTTTGGGGGAGAAGTAGCAAGGTGGAGGAGTTTGGGGGAAAAGTAGCAAGGTGGAGGACTTTGGGGGAGAAGTAGCAAGGTGGCAGAGTTTGAGGGAGAAGTAGCAAGGTGGAGGAGTTTGGGGGAGAAGTAGCAAGGTGGAGGAGTTTGAGGGAGAAGTAGCAAGGTGGAGGTGTTTGGGGGAGAAGTAGCAAGGTGGAGGAATTTGAGGGAGAAGCAGCTAGATGGAGGAGTTTGAGGGAGAAGTAGCAAGGTGGAGGAGTTTGGGGAGAATTAGCAAGGTGGAGGAGTTTGAGGGAGATGTAGCAAGATGGAGGAGTTTGAGGGAGAAGTAGCAAGGTGGAGGAGTTTGGGGGAGAAGTAGCAAGGTGGAGGAGTTTGGGGGAGAAGTAACAAGCTGGAGGAGTTTGGGGAGAAGTAGCAAGGTGGAAGAGTTTGGGGGAGAAGTAATAAGGTGGAGGAGTTTGGGGGACAAGTATCAAGGTGGAGGAGTTTTGGGAGAAGTAGCAAGGTGGAGGAGTTTGGGGGAGAAGTAGCAAGGTGGAGGAGTTTGGCAAGAAGTAGCAAGGTGGGGGAGTTTGAGGGAGAAGTCGCAAGGTGGAGGAGTTTGGGGGAGTAGTAGCAAGGTGGAGGAGTTTGGGGGAGAAGTAGCAAGGTGGAGGAGTTTGGGGGAGAAGTAGCAAGGTGGAGGAGTTTGGGGAGAAGTAGCAAGGTGTAGGAGTTTGGGAGAGAAGAAACAAGGTGGAGGAGTTTGGGGAGAAGTAGCAATGTGGAGTAGTTTGGGGGAGAAGTAACAAGGTGGAGGAGTTTGGGAGAAAAGTAGAAAGGTGGAGGAGTTTGGGGAGAAGTAGCAAGGTGGAGGAGTTTGGTGGAGAAGTAGCAAGGTGGAGTAGTTTGGGGGAGAAGTAGCAAGGTGGAGGAGTTTGGGGGAGAAGTAACAAGGTGGAGGAGTGTGGTTGAGAAGTGGCAAGGTGGAGGAGTTTGGGGGAGAAGTAGCAAGGTGGAGGAGTTTGGGGGAGAAGTAGCAAGGTGGAGGAGTTTGGGGGAGACGTAGCAAGGTGGAGGAGTTTGGGGAGAAGTAGCAAGGTGGAGGAGTTTGAGGGTGAAGTAGCAAGATGGAGGAGTTTGAGGGAGAAGTAGCAATGTGGAGGAGTTTGGGGAGAAGTAGCAAGGTGGAGGAGTTTAGGGGAGAAGTAGCAAGGTGGAGGAGTTTGGGGGAGAAGTAGCAAGGTGGAGGAGTTTGGGGGAGGAGTAACAAGGTGGAGAAGTTTGGGGAGAAGTAGCAAGGTGGAGGAGTTTGGGGGAGAATAACAAGGTGGAGGAGTTTGGGGGAGAAGTATCAAGGTGGAGGAGTTTGGGGAGAAGTAGCAAGGTGGAGGAGTTTGAGGGAGAAGTAGCAAGGTGGAGGAGTTTGGGGAGAAGTAGCAAGGTGGAGGAGTTTGAGGGAGAAGTAGCAAGGTGGAGGAGTTTGAGGGAGAAGTAGCAAGGTGGAGGAGTTTGAGGGAGAAGTAGCAAGATGGAGGAGTTTGAGGGAGAAGTAGCAATGTGGAGGAGTTTGGGGGAGAAGTAGCAAGGTGGAGGAGTTTGAGGGAGAAGTATGCAAGGTGGAGGAATTTAGGGGAGAAGTATCAAGGTGGAGGAGTTTGGGGGAGAAGTAACAAGGTGGAGGAGTTTGGGGAGAAGTAGCAAGTTGGAGGAGTTTGGAGAGAAGTAGCAAGGTGTTGGAGTTTGGGAGAGAAGTAGCAAGGTGGAGGAGTTTGAGGGAGAAGTATCAAGCTGGAGGAGTTTGGGGGAGAAGTAACAAGGTGGAGGAGTTTGAGGGCGAAGTAGCAAGGTGGAGGAGTTTGGGGGAGAATTAGCAAGGTTGAGGAGTTTGGGGGAGAATTAGCAAGGTGGAGGAGTTTGGGGGAGAAGTAGCAAGGTGGAGGAGTTTGGGGGAGAAGTAGCAAGGTGGATGAGTTTGAGGGAGAAGTAGCAAGGTGGAGGAGTTTGGGGGAGACGTAGCAAGGTGGAGGAGTTTGGGGAGAAGTAGCAAGGTGGAGGAGTTTGGGGAGAAGTAGCAAGGTGGAGGAGTTTGGGGGAGAAGTAGCAAGGTGGAGGAGTTTGGGGGAGAAGCAGCAAGGTGGATGAGTTTGAGGGAGAAGTAGCAAGGTGGAGGAGTTTGGGGAGAAGTAGCAAGGTGGAGGAGTTTGAGGGAGAAGTAGCAAGATGGAGAAGTTTGAGGGAGAAGAAGCAATGTGGAGGAGGTTGGGGAGAAGTAGCAAGGTGGAGGAGTTTAGGGAAGAAGTAGCAACGTGGAGGAGTTTGGGGGAGAAGTAGCAAGGTGGAGGAGTTTGGGGGAGGAGTAACAAGGTGGACGAGTTTGGGGAGAAGTAGCAAGGTGGAGGAGTTTGGGGGAGAAGTAACAAGGTGGAGGAGTTTGGGGGAGAAGTATCAAGGTGGAGGAGTTTGGGGAGAAGTAGCAAGGTGCAGGAGTTTGCGGAGAAGTAGCAAGGTGGAGGAGTTTGAGGGAGAAGTCGCAAGGTGGAGGAGTTTGAGGGAGAAGTAGCAAGCTGGAGGAGATTGGGGGAGAAGTAGCAAGGTGGAGGAGTTTGGAGGAGAAGCAGCAAGGTGGAGGAGTTTGGGGAGAAGTAGCAAGGTGGAGGAGTTTGGGGAGAAGTAGCAAGGTGGAGGAGTTTGAGGGAGAAGTAGCAAGGTGGAGGAGATTGAGGGAGAAGTTGCAAGTGGAGGAGTTTGAGGGAGCAGTCGCAAGTTGGAGGAGATTGGGGGAGAAGTAGCATGGTGGAGGAGTTTGAGGGAGAAGTACCAAGGTGGAGGAGTTTGGGGGAGAAGTAGCAAGGTGGAGGAGTTTGAGGGAGAAGTACCAAGGTGGAGGAGTTTGGGGGAGAAGTAGCAAGGTGGAGGAGTTTGAAGGAGAAGTAGCAAGATGGAGGAGTTTGGGGAGAAGTAGCAAGGTGTAGGAGTTTGGGGAGAAGTAGCAATGTGGAAGAGTTTGGGGGAGAATAACAAGGTGGAGGAGATTGGGAGAAAAGTAGAAAGGTGGAGGAGCTTGGGGAGAAGTAGCAAGGTGGAGGAGTGTGGTGGAGAAGTAGCAAGGTGGAGTAGTTTGGGGGAGAAGTAGCAAGGTGGAGCAGTTTGGGGGAGAAGTAACAAGGTGGAGGAGTGTGGTTGAGAAGTGGCACGGTGGAGGAGTCTGGGGGAGAGGTAGCAAGGTGGAGGAGTTTGGGGGAGAAGTAACAAGGTGGAGGAGCTTGAGGGAGAAGTCGCAAGGTTGAGGAGTTTGAGGGAGAAGTAGCAAGGTGGAGGAGTTTGGGGAGAAGTAGCAAGGTGGAGGAGTTTGGGTGAGAAGAAGCAAGGTGGTCGAGTCAGGGGAGAATTAGCAAGGTGGAGGAGTTGGAGGGAGAAGTAGCAAGCTGGAGGAGTTTGAGGGAGTAGTAGCAAGGTGGAGGAGTTTGGGGAGAAGTAGCAAGGTGGAGGAGTTTGAGGGAGAACTAGCAAGGTGGAGGAGTTTGGTGGAGAAGTAGCAAGGTGGAGGAGTTTGGGGGAGAAGTAGCAAGGTGGAGGAGTTTGGGGGAGAAGTAGCAAGGTGGAGGAGTTTGGGGGAGAAGGAACAAGGTGGAGGAGTTTGGGGTAGAAGTAACAAGGTGGAGGAGTTTGGGGGAGAAGTAACAGGGTGGAGGAGTTTGGGGGAGAAGTAGCAAGGTGGAGGAGTTTGTGGGAGAAGTAGCAAGGTGGAGGAGTTTGGGGGAGAAGTAACGAGGTGGAGGTGTTTGAGGGAGAAGTAGCAAGGTGGAGGAGTTTGTGGGAGAAGTAGCAAGGTGGAGGAGTTTGGGGGAGAAGTAGCAAGGTGGAGGAGTTTGGGGGAGAAGTAGCAAGGTGGAGGAGTTTGGGGGAGAAGTAGCAAGGTGGAGGAGTTTGAGGGAGAAGTAGCAAGGTGGAGGAGTTTGAGGGAGAAGTAGCAAAGTGGAGGAGTTTGCGGAGAAATGTGGAGGAGTTTGAGGCAGAAGTAGCAAGGTGGAGGAGTTTGGTGGAGAAGTAGCAAAGTGGAGGATTTTGAGGGAGAAGTCGCAAGGTGGAGGAGTTTGGGGGAGTAGTAGCAAGGTGGAGGAGTTTGGGGGAGAAGTGGCAAGGTGGAGGAGTTTGAGGGAGAAGTAGCAAGATGGAGGAGATTGAGGGTGAAGTAGCAAGGTGGAGGAGTTTGGGGAGAAGTAGCAAGGTGGAGGAGTTTGGAGGAGAAGTAACAAGGTGGAGGATTTTGGGGAGAAGTAGCAACGTGCAGGAGTTTGGGGGAGAAGTAACAAGGTGGAGGGGTTTGGGGGAGAAGTAGCAAGCTGGAGGAGTTTTGGGAGAAGTAGCAAGGTGGAGGAGTTCGGCGGAGAAGTAGCAAGGTGGAGTAGTTTGGCGGAGAAGTAGCAAGGTGGAGGAGTTTGGGGGAGAAGTAGCAAGGTGGAGGGTTGTGGGGGAGAAGCGGCAAGGTGGAGGAGTTTGGGGGAGAAGTAGCAAGGTGGAGGGGTTTGGGGAGAAGTAGCAACGTGGAGGAGTTTGAGGGAGAAGTAGCAAGGTGGAGGAGTTTGGGGGAGAAGTAGCAAGGTGGAGGAGTTTGGGGGAGAAGTAGCAAGGTGGAGCAGTTTGGGGGAGAAGCGGCAAGGTGGAGGAATTTGAGGGAGAAGTAGCTAGATGGAGGAGTTTGAGGGAGAAGTAGCAAGGTGGAGGAGTTTGGGGAGAAGTAGCAAGGTGGAGGAGTTTGAGGGAGAAGTAGCAAAGTGGAGGAGTTTGGGGGAGAAGTAGCAAGGTGGAGGAGTTTAAGGGAAAAGTTGCAAGGTGGAGGAGTTTGAGGGAGAAGTCGCAAGGTGGAGCAGTTTGGGGGAGTAGTAGCAAGGTGGAGGAGTTTGGGGGACAAGTAGCAAGGTGGAGGAGTTTGGGGGAGAAGTAACAAGGTAGAAGAGTTTGGGGAGAAGTAGCAACGTGGAGGAGTTTGGGGGAGAAGTAACAAGGTGGAGGAGTTTGGGGGAGAAGGAGCAAGGTGGAGGAGTTTGGGGAGAAGTAGCAAGGTGGAGGAGTTTGGGGGAGAAGCAGCAAGGTGGAGGAATTTGAGGGAGAAGTAGCTAGATGGAGGAGTTTGAGGGAGAAGTAGCAAGGTGGAGGAGTTTGGGGAGAAGTAGCAAGGTGGAGGAGTTTGAGGGAGAAGTAGCAAAGTGGAGGAGTTTGGGGGAGAAGTAGCAAGGTGGAGGAGTTTAAGGGAGAAGTAGCAAGGTGGAGGAGTTTGAGGGAGAAGTCGCAAGGTGGAGGAGTTTGGGGGAGTAGTAGCAAGGTGGAGGAGTTTGGGGGACAAGTAGCAAGGTGGAGGAGTTTGGGGGAGAAGTAACAAGGTAGAAGAGTTTGGGGAGAAGTAGCAACGTGGAGGAGTTTGGGGGAGAAGTAACAAGGTGGAGGAGTTTGGGGGAGAAGTAGCAAGGTGGAGGAGTTTGGGGAGAAGTAGCAAGGTGGAGGAGTTTGGGGTAGAAGTAGCAAGGATGAGTAGTTTGGGGGAGAGGTAGCAAGGTGGAGGAATTTGGGGGAGAAGTTACAAGGTGGAGGAGTGTGGGGCAGAAGTGGCAAGGTGGAGGAGTTTGGGGGAGAAGTAGCAAGGTGGAGGAGTTTGGGGGAGAAGTAGCAAGGTGGAGGAGTTTGGGGAGAAGTAGCAACGTGGAGGAGTTTGAGGGAGAAGTAGCAAGGTGGAGGAGTTTGGGGGAGAAGTAGCAAGGTGGAGGAGTTTGGGGGAGAAGTAACAAGCTGGAGGAGTTTGAGGGAGAAGTAGCAAGGGGGAGGAGTTTGGGGGAGAAGTTGCAAGGTGGAGGAGTTTGGGGGAGAAGTAGCAAGGTGGAGGAGTTTGAGGGAGAAGTAGCAAGGTGGAGGAGTTTGAGGGAGAAGTAGCAAAGTGGAGGAGTTTGCGGAGAAAGGTGGAGGAGTTTGAGGCAGAAGTAGCAAGGTGGAGGAGTTTGGTGGAGAAGTAGCAAAGTGGAGGATTTTGAGGGAGAAGTCGCAAGGTGGAGGAGTTTGGGGGAGTAGTAGCAAGGTGGAGGAGTTTGGGGGAGAAGTGGCAAGGTGGAGGAGTTTGAGGGAGAAGTAGCAAGATGGAGGAGATTGAGGGTGAAGTAGCAAGGTGGAGGAGTTTGGGGAGAAGTAGCAAGGTGGAGGAGTTTGGAGGAGAAGTAACAAGGTGGAGGATTTTGGGGAGAAGTAGCAACGTGCAGGAGTTTGGGGGAGAAGTAACAAGGTGGAGGGGTTTGGGGGAGAAGTAGCAAGCTGGAGGAGTTTTGGGAGAAGTAGCAAGGTGGAGGAGTTCGGCGGAGAAGTAGCAAGGTGGAGTAGTTTGGCGGAGAAGTAGCAAGGTGGAGGAGTTTGGGGGAGAAGTAGCAAGGTGGAGGGTTGTGGGGGAGAAGCGGCAAGGTGGAGGAGTTTGGGGGAGAAGTAGCAAGGTGGAGGGGTTTGGGGAGAAGTAGCAACGTGGAGGAGTTTGAGGGAGAAGTAGCAAGGTGGAGGAGTTTGGGGGAGAAGTAGCAAGGTGGAGGAGTTTGGGGGAGAAGTAGCAAGGTGGAGCAGTTTGGGGGAGAAGCAGCAAGGTGGAGGAATTTGAGGGAGAAGTAGCTAGATGGAGGAGTTTGAGGGAGAAGCAGCAAGGTGGAGGAGTTTGGGGAGAAGTAGCAAGGTGGAGGAGTTTGAGGGAGAAGTAGCAAAGTGGATGAGTTTGGGGGAGAAGTAGCAAGGTGGAGGAGTTTAAGGGAAAAGTTGCAAGGTGGAGGAGTTTCAGGGAGAAGTCGCAAGGTGGAGGAGTTTGGGGGAGTAGTAGCAAGGTGGAGGAGTTTGGGGGACAAGTAGCAAGGTGGAGGAGTTTGGGGGAGAAGTAACAAGGTAGAAGAGTTTGGGGAGAAGTAGCAACGTGGAGGAGTTTGGGGGAGAAGTAACAAGGTGGAGGAGTTTGGGGGAGAAGGAGCAAGGTGGAGGAGTTTGGGGAGAAGTAGCAAGGAGGAGGAGTTTGGGGGAGAAGCAGCAAGGTGGAGGAATTTGAGGGAGAAGTAGCTAGATGGAGGAGTTTGAGGGAGAAGTAGCAAGGTGGAGGAGTTTGGGGAGAAGTAGCAAGGTGGAGGAGTTTGAGGGAGAAGTAGCAAAGTGGAGGAGTTTGGGGGAGAAGTAGCAAGGTGGAGGAGTTTAAGGGAGAAGTAGCAAGGTGGAGGAGTTTGAGGGAGAAGTCGCAAGGTGGAGGAGTTTGGGGGAGTAGTAGCAAGGTGGAGGAGTTTGGGGGACAAGTAGCAAGGTGGAGGAGTTTGGGGGAGAAGTAACAAGGTAGAAGAGTTTGGGGAGAAGTAGCAACGTGGAGGAGTTTGGGGGAGAAGTAACAAGGTGGAGGAGTTTGGGGGAGAAGTAGCAAGGTGGAGGAGTTTGGGGAGAAGTAGCAAGGTGGAGGAGTTTGGGGTAGAAGTAGCAAGGATGAGTAGTTTGGGGGAGAGGTAGCAAGGTGGAGGAATTTGGGGGAGAAGTTACAAGGTGGAGGAGTGTGGGGCAGAAGTGGCAAGGTGGAGGAGTTTGGGGGAGAAGTAGCAAGGTGGAGGAGTTTGGGGGAGAAGTAGCAAGGTGGAGGAGTTTGGGGAGAAGTAGCAACGTGGAGGAGTTTGAGGGAGAAGTAGCAAGGTGGAGGAGTTTGGGGGAGAAGTAGCAAGGTGGAGGAGTTTGGGGGAGAAGTAACAAGCTGGAGGAGTTTGAGGGAGAAGTAGCAAGGGGGAGGAGTTTGGGGGAGAAGTTGCAAGGTGGAGGAGTTTGGGGGAGAAGTAGCAAGGTGGAGGAGTTTGAGGGAGAAGTAGCAAGGTGGAGGAGTTTGAGGGAGAAGTAGCAAAGTGGAGGAGTTTGCGGAGAAAGGTGGAGGAGTTTGAGGCAGAAGTAGCAAGGTGGAGGAGTTTGGTGGAGAAGTAGCAAAGTGGAGGATTTTGAGGGAGAAGTCGCAAGGTGGAGGAGTTTGGGGGAGTAGTAGCAAGGTGGAGGAGTTTGGGGGAGAAGTGGCAAGGTGGAGGAGTTTGAGGGAGAAGTAGCAAGATGGAGGAGATTGAGGGTGAAGTAGCAAGGTGGAGGAGTTTGGGGAGAAGTAGCAAGGTGGAGGAGTTTGGAGGAGAAGTAACAAGGTGGAGGATTTTGGGGAGAAGTAGCAACGTGCAGGAGTTTGGGGGAGAAGTAAAAGGTGGAGGGGTTTGGGGGAGAAGTAGCAAGCTGGAGGAGTTTTGGGAGAAGTAGCAAGGTGGAGGAGTTCGGCGGAGAAGTAGCAAGGTGGAGTAGTTTGGCGGAGAAGTAGCAAGGTGGAGGAGTTTGGGGGAGAAGTAGCAAGGTGGAGGATTGTGGGGGAGAAGCGGCAAGGTGGAGGAGTTTGGGGGAGAAGTAGCAAGGTGGAGGGGTTTGGGGAGAAGTAGCAACGTGGAGGAGTTTGAGGGAGAAGTAGCAAGGTGGAGGAGTTTGGGGGAGAAGTAGCAAGGTGGAGGAGTTTGGGGGAGAAGTAGCAAGGTGGAGCAGTTTGTGGGAGAAGCAGCAAGGTGGAGGAATTTGAGGGAGAAGTAGCTAGATGGAGGAGTTTGAGGGAGAAGTAGCAAGGTGGAGGAGTTTGGGGAGAAGTAGCAAGGTGGAGGAGTTTGAGGGAGAAGTAGCAAAGTGGAGGAGTTTGGGGGAGAAGTAGCAAGGTGGAGGAGTTTAAGGGAAAAGTTGCAAGGTGGAGGAGTTTGAGGGAGAAGTCGCAAGGTGGAGGAGTTTGGGGGAGTAGTAGCAAGGTGGAGGAGTTTGGGGGACAAGTAGCAAGGTGGAGGAGTTTGGGGGAGAAGTAACAAGGTGGAAGAGTTTGGGGAGAAGTAGCAACGTGGAGGAGTTTGGGGGAGAAGTAACAAGGTGGAGGAGTTTGGGGGAGAAGGAGCAAGGTGGAGGAGTTTGGGGAGAAGTAGCAAGGTGGAGGAGTTTGGGGGAGAAGCAGCAAGGTGGAGGAATTTAAGGGAGAAGTAGCTAGATGGAGGAGTTTGAGGGAGAAGTAGCAAGGTGGAGGAGTTTGGGGAGAAGTAGCAAGGTGGAGGAGTTTGAGGGAGAAGTAGCAAAGTGGAGGAGTTTGGGGGAGAAGTAGCAAGGTGGAGGAGTTTAAGGGAGAAGTAGCAAGGTGGAGGAGTTTGAGGGAGAAGTCGCAAGTTGGAGGAGTTTGGGGGAGTAGTAGCAAGGTGGAGGAGTTTGGGGGACAAGTAGCAAGGTGGAGGAGTTTGGGGGAGAAGTAACAAGGTAGAAGAGTTTGGGGAGAAGTAGCAACGTGGAGGAGTTTGGGGGAGAAGTAACAAGGTGGAGGAGTTTGGGGGAGAAGTAGCAAGGTGGAGGAGTTTGGGGAGAAGTAGCAAGGTGGAGGAGTTTGGGGTAGAAGTAGCAAGGATGAGTAGTTTGGGGGAGAGGTAGCAAGGTGGAGGAATTTGGGGGAGAAGTTACAAGGTGGAGGAGTGTGGGGCAGAAGTGGCAAGGTGGAGGAGTTTGGGGGAGAAGTAGCAAGGTGGAGGAGTTTGGGGGAGAAGTAGCAAGGTGGAGGAGTTTGAGGGAGAAGTAGCAAGGTGGAGGAGTTTGGGGGAGAAGTAGCAAGGTGGAGGAGTTTGGGGGAGAAGTAACAAGCTGGAGGAGTTTGAGGGAGAAGTAGCAAGGGGGAGGAGTTTGGGGGAGAAGTTGCAAGGTGGAGGAGTTTGGGGGAGAAGTAGCAAGGTGGAGGAGTTTGGGGGAGAAGTAGCAAGGTGGAGGAGTTTGGGGGAGAAGTAGCAAGGTGGAGGAGTTTGGGGGAGAAGTAGCAAGGTGGAGGAGTTTGGGGGAGAAGTAGCAAGGTGGAGGAGTTTGAGGGAGAAGTAGCAAGATGGAGGAGTTTGAGGGAGAAGGAGCAATGTGGAGGAGTTTGGGGAGAAGTAGCAAGGTGGAGGAGTTTAGCGGAGAAGTAGCAACGTGGAGGAGTTTGGGGGAGAAGTAGCAAGGTGGAGGAGTTTGGGGGAGAAGTAACAATGTGGAGGAGTTTGGGGAGAAGTATCAAGGTGGAGGAGCTTGGGGAGAAGTAGCAAGGTGTAGGAGTTTGGGACAGAAGAAACAAGGTGGAGGAGTTTGGGGAGAAGTAGCAATGTGGAGGAGTTTGGGGGAGAAGTAACAAGGTGGAGGAGTTTGGGAGAAAAGCAGAAAGGTGGAGGAGTTTGGGGAGAAGTAGCAAGGTGGAGGAGTTTGGTGGAGAAGTAGCAAGGTGGAGTAGTTTGGGGGAGAAGTAGCAAGGTGGAGGAGTTTGGGGGAGAAGTAACAAGGTGGAGGAGTGTGGTTGAGAAGTGGCAAGGTGGAGGAGTTTGGGGGAGAAGTAGCAAGATGGAGGAGTTTGGGGGAGAAGTAGCAAGGTGGAGAAGTTTGAGGGAGTAGCAAGGTGGAGGATTTCGAGGGAGAAGTAGCAAGGTGGAGGAGTTTGGGGAGAAGTAGCAAGGTGGAGGAGTTTGAGGGAGAAGTAGCAACGTGGAGGAGTTTGAGGGAGAAGTAGCAAGGTGGAGCAGTTTGAGGGAGAAGTAGCAAGATGGAGGAGTTTGAGGGAGAAGTAGCAATGTGGAAGAGTTTGGGGAGAAGTAGCAAGGTGGAGGAGTTTGAGGGAGAAGTATGCAAGGTGGAGGAATTTGGGGGAGAAGTAGCAAGGTGGAGGAGTTTGGGGAGAAGTAGCAAGGTGGAGGAGTTTTGGGAGAAGTAGCAAGGTGTAGGAGTTTGGGAGAGAAGTAGCAAGGTGGAGGAGTTTGGGGGAGAAGTAACAAGGTGGAGGAGTTTGGGGAGAAGTAGCAAGGTGGAGGAGTTTGGGGAGAAGTAGCAAGGTGTAGGAGTTTGGGAGAGAAGTAGCAAGGTGGAGGAGTTTGGGGGAGAAGTAGACAGGTGGAAAAGTTTGAGGGAGAAGTATCAAGCTGGAGGAGTTTGGGGGAGAAGTAACAAGGTGGAGGAGTTTGAGGTCGAAGTAGCAAGGTGGAGGAGTTTGGGGGAGAAGTAGTAAGGTGGAGGAGTTGGGGGGAGAAGTAGCAAGGTGGATGAGTTTGAGGGAGAAGTAGCAAGGTGGAGGAGTTTGGGGGAGACGTAGCAAGGTGGAGGAGTTTGGGGAGAAGTAGCAAGGTGGAGGAGTTTGGGGAGAAGTAGCAAGGTGGAGGAGTTTGGGGGAGAATTAGCAAGTTGGAGGAGTTTGGGGGAGGAGTAGCAAGGTGGAGGAGTTTGGGGGAAAAGTAGCAAGGTGGAGGAGTTTGGGGGAGAAGTAGCAAGGTGGAGGAGTTTGGGGGAGAAGTAGCAAGGTGGAGGAGTTTGAGGGAGAAGTAACAAGGTGGAGGAGTTCGGGGGAGAAGTAGCAAGGTGGAGCAGTTTGGGGGAGAAGTATCAAGGTGGAGGAGTTTGGGGGGAGAAGTAACAAGGTGGAGGAGTTTAGGGGAGAAGTAACAAGGTGGAGGAGTTTGAGGGAGAAGTAGCAAGGTGGAGGAGTTTGGGGGAGAAGTAGCAAGGTGGAGGAGTTTGGGGGAGAAGTAGCAAGGTGGAGGAGTTTCAGGGAGAAGTCGCAAGGTGGAGGAGTTTGGGGGAGTAGTAGCAAGGTGGAGGAGTTTGGGGGAGAAGTAGCAAGGTGGAGGAGTTTGAGGGAGAAGTAGCAAGATGGAGGAGTTTGTGGGAGAAGTAGCAAGGTGGAGGAGTTTGGGGAGAAGTAGCAAGGTGGAGGAGTTTGGGGGAGAAGTAACAAGGTAGAGGAGTTTGGGGAGAAGTAGCAACGTGGAGGAGTTTGGGGGTGAAGTAACAAGGTGGAGGAGTTTGGGGGAGAAGTAGCAAGGTGGAGGAGTTTGGGGAGAAGTAGCAAGGTGGAGGAGTTTGGGGTAGAAGTAGCAAGGAGGAGTAGTTTGGGGGAGAGGTAGCAAGGTGGAGGAATTTGGGGGAGAAGTTACAAGGTGGAGGAGTGTGGGGGAGAAGTGGCAAGGGGGAGGAGTTTGAGGGAGAAGTAGCAAGGAGGAGGAGTTTGGGGGAGAAGTAGCAAGGTGGAGGAGTTTGGGAGAAGTAGCAACGTGGAGGAGTTTGAGGGAGAAGTAGCAAGGTGGAGGAGTTTGGGGGAGAAGTAGCAAGGTGGAGGAGTTTGGGGGAGAAGTAACAAGCTGGAGGAGTTTGAGGGAGAAGTAGCAAGGGGGAGGAGTTTGAGGGAGAAGTAGCAAGGTGGAGGAGTTTGGGGGAGAAGTTGCAAGGTGGAGGAGTTTGGGATAGAAGTAGCAAGGTGGAGGAGTTTGGGGGAGAAGTAGCAAGGTGGAGGAGTTTGAGGGAGGAGTAGCAAGATGGAGGAGTTTGAGGGAGAAGTAGCAATGTGGAGGAGTTTGGGGAGAAGTAGCAAGGTGGAGGAGTTTAGGGGAGAAGTAGCAACGTGGAGGAGTTTGGGGGAGAAGTAGCAAGCTGGAGGAGTTTGGGGGAGAAGTAACAAGGTGGAGGAGTTTGGGGAGAAGTAGCAAGGTGGAGGAGTTTGGGGAGAAGTAACAAGCTGGAGGAGTTTGAGGGAGAAGTAGCAAGGGGGAGGAGTTTGGGGTGAAGTAGCAAGGTGGAGGAGTTTGGGGGAGAAGTTGCAAGGTGGAGGAGTTTGGGGAGAAGTAGCAAGGTGGAGGAGTTTAGGGGAGAAGTAGCAACGTGGAGGAGTTTGGGGGAGAAGTAGCAAGGTGGAGGAGTTTGGGGGAGAAGTAACAAGGTGGAGGAGTTTGGGGAGAAGCAGCAAGGTGGAGGAGTTTGGGGAGAAGTAGCAATGTGGAGGAGTTTGGGGAGAAGTAACAAGGTGGAGGAGGTTGGGAGAAAAGTAGAAAGGTGGAGGAGTTTGGGGAGAAGTAGCAAGGTGGAGGAGTTTGGTGGAGAAGTAGCAAGGTGGAGTAGTTTGGGGGAGAAGTAGCAAGGTGGAGGAGTTTGGGGGAGAAGTAACAAGCTGGAGGAGTGTGGTTGAGAAGTGGCAAGGTGGAGGAGTTTGGGGGAGAAGTAGCAAGGTGGAGGAGTTTGAGGGAGGAGTAGCAAGATGGAGGAGTTTGAGGGAGAAGTAGCAAAGTGGAGGAGTTTGGGGAGAAGTAGCAAGGTGGAGGAGTTTAGGGGAGAAGTAGCAAGGTGGAGGAGTTTGGGGGAGAAGTAGCAAGGTGGAGGAGTTTGGGGGAGAAGTAACAAGCTGGAGGAGTTTGAGGGAGAAGTAGCAAGGGGGAGGAGTTTGAGGGAGAAGTAGCAAGGTGGAGGAGTTTGCGGTGAAGTAGCAAGGTGGAGGAGTTTGGGGGAGAAGTTGCAAGGTGGAGGAGTTTGGGGGAGAAGTAGCAAGGTGGAGGAGTTTGGGGGAGAAGTAGCAAGGTGGAGGAGTTTGGGGGAGAAGTAGCAAGGTGGAGGAGTTTGAGGGAGAAGTAGCAAGATGGAGGAGTTTGAGGGAGAAGGAGCAATGTGGAGGAGTTTGGGGAGAAGTAGCAAGGTGGAGGAGTTTAGCGGAGAAGTAGCAACGTGGAGGAGTTTGGGGGAGAAGTAGCAAGGTGGAGGAGTTTGGGGGAGAAGTAACAATGTGGAGGAGTTTGGGGAGAAGTAGCAAGGTGGAGGAGCTTGGGGAGAAGTAGCAAGGTGTAGGAGTTTGGGACAGAAGAAACAAGGTGGAGGAGATTGGGGAGAAGTAGCAATGTGGAGGAGTTTGGGGGAGAAGTAACAAGGTGGAGGAGTTTGGGAGAAAAGCAGAAAGGTGGAGGAGTTTGGGGAGAAGTAGCAAGGTGGAGGAGTTTGGTGGAGAAGTAGCAAGGTGGAGTAGTTTGGGGGAGAAGTCGCAAGGTGGAGGAGTTTGGGGGAGAAGAAACAAGGTGGAGGAGTGTGGGGGAGACGTAGCAAGGTGGAGGAGTTTGGGGAGAAGTAGCAAGGTGGATGAGTTTGAGGGAGAAGTAGCAAGGTGGAGGAGTTTGGGGGAGACGTAGCAAGGTGGAGGAGTTTGGGGAGAAGTAGCAAGGTGGAGGAGTTTGGGGAGAAGTAGCAAGGTGGAGGAGTTTGGGGGAGAATTAGCAAGTTGGAGGAGTTTGGGGGAGGAGTAGCAAGGTGGAGGAGTTTGGGGGAAAAGTAGCAAGGTGGAGGAGTTTGGGGGAGAAGTAGCAAGGTGGAGGAGTTTGGGGGAGAAGTAGCAAGGTGGAGGAGTTTGAGGGAGAAGTAACAAGGTGGAGGAGTTTGGGGGAGAAGTAGCAAGGTGGAGCAGTTTGGGGGAGAAGTATCAAGGTGGAGGAGTTTGGGGGGAGAAGTAACAAGGTGGAGGAGTTTAGGGGAGAAGTAACAAGGTGGAGGAGTTTGAGGGAGAAGTAGCAAGGTGGAAGAGTTTGGGGGAGAAGTAGCAAGGTGGAGGAGTTTGGGGGAGAAGTAGCAAGGTGGAGGAGTTTCAGGGAGAAGTCGCAAGGTGGAGGAGTTTGGGGGAGTAGTAGCAAGGTGGAGGAGTTTGGGGGAGAAGTAGCAAGGTGGAGGAGTTTGAGGGAGAAGTAGCAAGATGGAGGAGTTTGTGGGAGAAGTAGCAAGGTGGAGGAGTTTGGGGAGAAGTAGCAAGGTGGAGGAGTTTGGGGGAGAAGTAACAAGGTAGAGGAGTTTGGGGAGAAGTAGCAACGTGGAGGAGTTTGGGGGTGAAGTAACAAGGTGGAGGAGTTTGGGGGAGAAGTAGCAAGGTGGAGGAGTTTGGGGAGAAGTAGCAAGGTGGAGGAGTTTGGGGTAGAAGTAGCAAGGAGGAGTAGTTTGGGGGAGAGGTAGCAAGGTGGAGGAATTTGGGGGAGAAGTTACAAGGTGGAGGAGTGTGGAGGAGAAGTGGCAAGGGGGAGGAGTTTGGGGGAGAAGTAGCAAGGAGGAGGAGTTTGGGGGAGAAGTAGCAAGGTGGAGGAGTTTGGGAGAAGTAGCAACGTGGAGGAGTTTGAGGGAGAAGTAGCAAGGTGGAGGAGTTTGGGGGAGAAGTAGCAAGGTGGAGGAGTTTGGGGGAGAAGTAACAAGCTGGAGGAGTTTGAGGGAGAAGTAGCAAGGGGGAGGAGTTTGAGGGAGAAGTAGCAAGGTGGAGGAGTTTGGGGGAGAAGTTGCAAGGTGGAGGAGTTTGGGATAGAAGTAGCAAGGTGGAGGAGTTTGGGGGAGAAGTAGCAAGTTGGAGGAGTTTGAGGGAGGAGTAGCAAGATGGAGGAGTTTGAGGGAGAAGTAGCAATGTGGAGGAGTTTGGGGAGAAGTAGCAAGGTGGAGGAGTTTAGGGGAGAAGTAGCAACGTGGAGGAGTTTGGGGGAGAAGTAGCAAGGTGGAGGAGTTTGGGGGAGAAGTAACAAGGTGGAGGAGTTTGGGGAGAAGTAGCAAGGTGGAGGAGTTTGGGGAGAAGTAACAAGCTGGAGGA
Organism: Somniosus microcephalus; assembly: GCF_052327205.1. Taxonomy (NCBI): domain Eukaryota; kingdom Metazoa; phylum Chordata; class Chondrichthyes; order Squaliformes; family Somniosidae; genus Somniosus; species Somniosus microcephalus. The sequence continues at coordinate 121,258,945 of NC_140992.1, forward strand.
GTTTGAGGGAGAAGTAGCAAGGGGGAGGAGTTTGGGGTGAAGTAGCAAGGTGGAGGAGTTTGGGGGAGAAGTTGCAAGGTGGAGGAGTTTGGGGAGAAGTAGCAAGGTGGAGGAGTTTAGGGGAGAAGTAGCAACGTGGAGGAGTTTGGGGGAGAAGTAGCAAGGTGGAGGAGTTTGGGGGAGAAGTAACAAGGTGGAGGAGTTTGGGGAGAAGCAGCAAGGTGGAGGAGTTTGGGGAGAAGTAGCAATGTGGAGGAGTTTGGGGAGAAGTAACAAGGTGGAGGAGGTTGGGAGAAAAGTAGAAAGGTGGAGGAGTTTGGGGAGAAGTAGCAAGGTGGAGGAGTTTGGTGGAGAAGTAGCAAGGTGGAGTAGTTTGGGGGAGAAGTAGCAAGGTGGAGGAGTTTGGGGGAGAAGTAACAAGCTGGAGGAGTGTGGTTGAGAAGTGGCAAGGTGGAGGAGTTTGGGGGAGAAGTAGCAAGGTGGAGGAGTTTGAGGGAGGAGTAGCAAGATGGAGGAGTTTGAGGGAGAAGTAGCAAAGTGGAGGAGTTTGGGGAGAAGTAGCAAGGTGGAGGAGTTTAGGGGAGAAGTAGCAAGGTGGAGGAGTTTGGGGGAGAAGTAGCAAGGTGGAGGAGTTTGGGGGAGAAGTAACAAGCTGGAGGAGTTTGAGGGAGAAGTAGCAAGGGGGAGGAGTTTGAGGGAGAAGTAGCAAGGTGGAGGAGTTTGCGGTGAAGTAGCAAGGTGGAGGAGTTTGGGGGAGAAGTTGCAAGGTGGAGGAGTTTGGGGGAGAAGTAGCAAGGTGGAGGAGTTTGGGGGAGAAGTAGCAAGGTGGAGGAGTTTGGGGGAGAAGTAGCAAGGTGGAGGAGTTTGAGGGAGAAGTAGCAAGATGGAGGAGTTTGAGGGAGAAGGAGCAATGTGGAGGAGTTTGGGGAGAAGTAGCAAGGTGGAGGAGTTTAGCGGAGAAGTAGCAACGTGGAGGAGTTTGGGGGAGAAGTAGCAAGGTGGAGGAGTTTGGGGGAGAAGTAACAATGTGGAGGAGTTTGGGGAGAAGTAGCAAGGTGGAGGAGCTTGGGGAGAAGTAGCAAGGTGTAGGAGTTTGGGACAGAAGAAACAAGGTGGAGGAGTTTGGGGAGAAGTAGCAATGTGGAGGAGTTTGGGGGAGAAGTAACAAGGTGGAGGAGTTTGGGAGAAAAGCAGAAAGGTGGAGGAGTTTGGGGAGAAGTAGCAAGGTGGAGGAGTTTGGTGGAGAAGTAGCAAGGTGGAGTAGTTTGGGGGAGAAGTCGCAAGGTGGAGGAGTTTGGGGGAGAAGAAACAAGGTGGAGGAGTGTGGTTGAGAAGTGGCAAGGTGGAGGAGTTTGGGGGAGAAGTAGCAAGATGGAGGAGTTTGGGGGAGAAGTAGCAAGGTGGAGGAGTTTGAGGGAGTAGCAAGGTGGAGGATTTTGAGGGAGAAGTAGCAAGGTGGAGGAGTTTGTGGAGAAGTAGCAAGGTGGAGGAGTTTGAGGGAGAAGTAGCAAAGTGGAGGAGTTTGAGGGAGAAGTAGCAAGGTGGAGCAGTTTGAGGGAGAAGTAGCAAGATGGAGGAGTTTGAGGGAGAAGTATGCAAGGTGGAGGAATTTGGGGGAGAAGTAGCAAGGTGGAGGAGTTTGGGGAGAAGTAGCAAGGTGGAGGAGTTTTGGGAGAAGTAGCAAGGTGTAGGAGTTTGGGAGAGAAGTAGCAAGGTGGAGGAGTTTGGGGGAGAAGTAACAAGGTGGAGGAGTTTGGGGAGAAGTAGCAAGGTGGAGGAGTTTGGGGAGAAGTAGCAAGGTGTAGGAGTTTGGGAGAGAAGTAGCAAGGTGGAGGAGTTTGGGGGAGAAGTAGACAGGTGGAAAAGTTTGAGGGAGAAGTATCAAACTGGAGGAGTTTGGGGGAGAAGTAACAAGGTGGAGGAGTTTGAGGTCGAAGTAGCAAGGTGGAGGAGTTTGGGAGAGAAGTAGCAAGGTGGAGGAGTTTGGGGGAGAAGTAGACAGGTGGAAAAGTTTGAGGGAGAAGTATCAAGCTGGAGGAGTTTGGGGGAGAAGTAACAAGGTGGAGGAGTTTGAGGTCGAAGTAGCAAGGTGGAGGAGTTTGGGGGAGAAGTAGCAAGGTGGAGGAGTTTGGGGGAGAAGTAGCAAGGTGGAGGAGTTTGGGGGAGAAGTAGCAAGGTGGATGAGTTTGAGGGAGAAGTAGCAAGGTGGAGGAGTTTGGGGGAGACGTAGCAAGGTGGAGGAGTTTGGGGAGAAGTAGCAAGGTGGAGGAGTTTGGGGAGAAGTAGCAAGGTGGAGGAGTTTGGGGGAGAATTAGCAAGTTGGAGGAGTTTGGGGGAGGAGTAGCAAGGTGGAGGAGTTTGGGGGAAAAGTAGCAAGGTGGAGGAGTTTGGGGGAGAAGTAGCAAGGTGGAGGAGTTTGGGGGAGAAGTAGCAAGGTGGAGGAGTTTGAGGGAGAAGTAACAAGGTGGAGGAGTTTGGGGGAGAAGTAGCAAGGTGGAGCAGTTTGGGGGAGAAGTATCAAGGTGGAGGAGTTTGGGGGAGAAGTAACAAGGTGGAGGAGTTTAGGGGAGAAGTAACAAGGTGGAGGAGTTTGAGGGAGAAGTAGCAAGGTGGAGGAGTTTGGGGGAGAAGTAGCAAGGTGGAGGAGTTTGGGGCAGAAGTAGCAAGGTGGAGGAGTTTCAGGGAGAAGTCGCAAGGTGGAGGGGTTTGGGGGAGTAGTAGCAAGGTGGAGGAGTTTGGGGGAGAAGTAGCAAGGTGGAGGAGTTTGGGGGAGAAGTAGCAAGATGGAGGAGTTTGTGGGAGAAGTAGCAAGGTGGAGGAGTTTGGGGAGAAGTAGCAAGGTGGAGGAGTTTGGGGGAGAAGTAACAAGGTAGAGGAGTTTGGGGAGAAGGAGCAACGTGGAGGAGTTTGGGGGAGAAGTAACAAGGTGGAGGAGTTTGGGGGAGAAGTAGCAAGGTGGAGGAGTTTGGGGAGAAGTAGCAAGGTGGAGGAGTTTGGGGTAGAAGTAGCAAGGAGGAGTAGTTTGGGGGAGAGGTAGCAAGGTGGAGGAATTCGGGGGAGAAGTTACAAGGTGGAGGAGTGTGGGGGAGAAGTGGCAAGGTGGAGGAGTTTGGGGGAGAAGTAGCAAGGTGGAGGAGTTTGGGGGAGAAGTAGCAAGGTGGAGGAGTTTGGGAGAAGTTGCAACGTGGAGCAGTTTGAGGGAGAAGTAGCAAGGTGGAGGAGTTTCGGGGAGAAGTAGCAAGGTGGAGGAGTTTGGGGGAGAAGTAACAAGGTGGAGGAGTTTGAGGTCGAAGTAGCAAGGTGGAGGAGTTTGGGGGAGAAGTAGCAAGGTGGAGGAGTTTGGGGGAGAAGTAGCAAGGTGGAGGAGTTTGGGGGAGAAGTAGCAAGGTGGATGAGTTTGAGGGAGAAGTAGCAAGGTGGAGGAGTTTGGGGGAGACGTAGCAAGGTGGAGGAGTTTGGGGAGAAGTAGCAAGGTGGAGGAGTTTGGGGAGAAGTAGCAAGGTGGAGGAGTTTGGGGGAGAATTAGCAAGTTGGAGGAGATTGGGGGAGGAGTAGCAAGGTGGAGGAGTTTGGGGGAAAAGTAGCAAGGTGGAGGAGTTTGGGGGAGAAGTAGCAAGGTGGAGGAGTTTGGGGGAGAAGTAGCAAGGTGGAGGAGTTTGAGGGAGAAGTAACAAGGTGGAGGAGTTTGGGGGAGAAGTAGCAAGGTGGAGCAGTTTGGGGGAGAAGTATCAAGGTGGAGGAGTTTGGGGGGAGAAGTAACAAGGTGGAGGAGTTTAGGGGAGAAGTAACAAGGTGGAGGAGTTTGAGGGAGAAGTAGCAAGGTGGAGGAGTTTGGGGGAGAAGTAGCAAGGTGGAGGAGTTTGGGGGAGAAGTAGCAAGGTGGAGGAGTTTCAGGGAGAAGTCGCAAGGTGGAGGAGTTTGGGGGAGTAGTAGCAAGGTGGAGGAGTTTGGGGGAGAAGTAGCAAGGTGGAGGAGTTTGGGGGAGAAGTAGCAAGATGGAGGAGTTTGTGGGAGAAGTAGCAAGGTGGAGGAGTTTGGGGAGAAGTAGCAAGGTGGAGGAGTTTGGGGGAGAAGTAACAAGGTAGAGGAGTTTGGGGAGAAGGAGCAACGTGGAGGAGTTTGGGGGAGAAGTAACAAGGTGGAGGAGTTTGGGGGAGAAGTAGCAAGGTGGAGGAGTTTGGGGAGAAGTAGCAAGGTGGAGGAGTTTGGGGTAGAAGTAGCAAGGAGGAGTAGTTTGGGGGAGAGGTAGCAAGGTGGAGGAATTCGGGGGAGAAGTTACAAGGTGGAGGAGTGTGGGGGAGAAGTGGCAAGGTGGAGGAGTTTGGGGGAGAAGTAGCAAGGTGGAGGAGTTTGGGGGAGAAGTAGCAAGGTGGAGGAGTTTGGGAGAAGTTGCAACGTGGAGCAGTTTGAGGGAGAAGTAGCAAGGTGGAGGAGTTTCGGGGAGAAGTAGCAAGGTGGAGGAGTTTGGGGGAGAAGTAACAAGCTGGAGGAGTTTGAGGGAGAAGTAGCAAGGGGGAGGAGTTTGAGGGAGAAGTAGCAAGGTGGAGGAGTTTGGCGGAGAAGTTGCAAGGTGGAGGAGTTTGGGATAGAAGTAGCAAGGTGGAGGAGTTTGGGGGAGAAGTAGCAAGGTGGAGGAGTTTGAGGGAGGAGTAGCAAGATGGAGGAGTTTGAGGGAGAAGTAGCAATGTGGAGGAGTTTGGGGAGAAGTAGCAAGGTGGAGGAGTTTAGGGGAGAAGTAGCAACGTGGAGGAGTTTGGGGGAGAAGTAGCAAGGTGGAGGAGTTTGGGGGAGAAGTAACAAGGTGGAGGAGTTTGGGGAGAAGTAGCAAGGTGGAGGAGTTTGGGGAGAAGTAACAAGCTGGAGGAGTTTGAGGGAGAAGTAGCAAGGGGGAGGAGTTTGGGGTGAAGTAGCAAGGTGGAGGAGTTTGGGGGAGAAGTTGCAAGGTGGAGGAGTTTGGGGAGAAGTAGCAAGGTGGAGGAGTTTAGGGGAGAAGCAGCAACGTGGAGGAGTTTGGGGGAGAAGTAGCAAGGTGGAGGAGTTTGGGGAGAAGTAACAAGCTGGAGGAGTTTGAGGTCGAAGTAGCAAGGTGGAGGAGTTTGGGGGAGAAGTAGCAAGGTGGAGGAGTTTGGGGAGAAGTAGCAAGGTGGAGGAGTTTGGGGGAGAAGTAGCAAGGTGGATGAGTTTGAGGGAGAAGTAGCAAGGTGGAGGAGTTTGGGGAGACGTAGCAAGGTGGAGGAGTTTGGGGAGAAGTAGCAAGGTGGAAGAGTTTGGGGAGAAGTAGCAAGGTGGAGGAGTTTGGGGTAGAATTAGCAAGTTGGAGGAGTTTGGGGGAGGAGTAGCAAGGTGGAGGAGTTTGGGGGAAAAGTAGCAAGGTGGAGGAGTTTGGGGGAGAAGTAGCAAGGTGGAGGAGTTTGGGGGAGAAGTAGCAAGGTGGAGGAGTTTGAGGGAGAAGTAACAAGGTGGAGGAGTTTGGGGGAGAAGTAGCAAGGTGGAGCAGTTTGGGGGAGAAGTATCAAGGTGGAGGAGTTTGGGGGGAGAAGTAACAAGGTGGAGGAGTTTAGGGGAGAAGTAACAAGGTGGAGGAGTTTGAGGGAGAAGTAGCAAGGTGGAGGAGTTTGGGGGAGAAGTAGCAAGGTGGAGGAGTTTGGGGGAGAAGTAGCAAGGTGGAGGAGTTTCAGGGAGAAGTCGCAAGGTGGAGGAGTTTGGGGGAGTAGTAGCAAGGTGGAGGAGTTTGGGGGAGAAGTAGCAAGGTGGAGGAGTTTGAGGGAGAAGTAGCAAGATGGAGGAGTTTGTGGGAGAAGTAGCAAGGTGGAGGAGTTTGGGGAGAAGTAGCAAGGTGGAGGAGTTTGGGGGAGAAGTAACAAGGTAGAGGAGTTTGGGGAGAAGGAGCAACGTGGAGGAGTTTGGGGGAGAAGTAACAAGGTGGAGGAGTTTGGGGGAGAAGTAGCAAGGTGGAGGAGTTTGGGGAGAAGTAGCAAGGTGGAGGAGTTTGGGGTAGAAGTAGCAAGGAGGAGTAGTTTGGGGGAGAGGTAGCAAGGTGGAGGAATTCGGGGGAGAAGTTACAAGGTGGAGGAGTGTGGGGGAGAAGTGGCAAGGTGGAGGAGTTTGGGGGAGAAGTAGCAAGGTGGAGGAGTTTGGGGGAGAAGTAGCAAGGTGGAGGAGTTTGGGAGAAGTTGCAACGTGGAGCAGTTTGAGGGAGAAGTAGCAAGGTGGAGGAGTTTCGGGGAGAAGTAGCAAGGTGGAGGAGTTTGGGGGAGAAGTAACAAGCTGGAGGAGTTTGAGGGAGAAGTAGCAAGGGGGAGGAGTTTGAGGGAGAAGTAGCAAGGTGGAGGAGTTTGGCGGAGAAGTTGCAAGGTGGAGGAGTTTGGGATAGAAGTAGCAAGGTGGAGGAGTTTGGGGGAGAAGTAGCAAGGTGGAGGAGTTTGAGGGAGGAGTAGCAAGATGGAGGAGTTTGAGGGAGAAGTAGCAATGTGGAGGAGTTTGGGGAGAAGTAGCAAGGTGGAGGAGTTAAGGGGAGAAGTAGCAACGTGGAGGAGTTTGGGGGAGAAGTAGCAAGGTGGAGGAGTTTGGGGGAGAAGTAACAAGGTGGAGGAGTTTGGGGAGAAGTAGCAAGGTGGAGGAGTTTGGGGAGAAGTAACAAGCTGGAGGAGTTTGAGGGAGAAGTAGCAAGGGGGAGGAGTTTGGGGTGAAGTAGCAAGGTGGAGGAGTTTGGGGGAGAAGTTGCAAGGTGGAGGAGTTTGGGGAGAAGTAGCAAGGTGGAGGAGTTTAGGGGAGAAGCAGCAACGTGGAGGAGTTTGGGGGAGAAGTAGCAAGGTGGAGGAGTTTGGGGAGAAGTAACAAGCTGGAGGAGTTTGAGGTCGAAGTAGCAAGGTGGAGGAGTTTGGGGGAGAAGTAGCAAGGTGGAGGAGTTTGGGGAGAAGTAGCAAGGTGGAGGAGTTTGGGGGAGAAGTAGCAAGGTGGATGAGTTTGAGGGAGAAGTAGCAAGGTGGAGGAGTTTGGGGGAGACGTAGCAAGGTGGAGGAGTTTGGGGAGAAGTAGCAAGGTGGAAGAGTTTGGGGAGAAGTAGCAAGGTGGAGGAGTTTGGGGGAGAATTAGCAAGTTGGAGGAGTTTGGGGGAGGAGTAGCAAGGTGGAGGAGTTTGGGGGAAAAGTAGCAAGGTGGAGGAGTTTGGGGGAGAAGTAGCAAGGTGGAGGAGTTTGGGGGAGAAGTAGCAAGGTGGAGGAGTTTGAGGGAGAAGTAACAAGGTGGAGGAGTTTGGGGGAGAAGTAGCAAGGTGGAGCAGTTTGGGGGAGAAGTATCAAGGTGGAGGAGTTTGGGGGGAGAAGTAACAAGGTGGAGGAGTTTAGGGGAGAAGTAACAAGGTGGAGGAGTTTGAGGGAGAAGTAGCAAGGTGGAGGAGTTTGGGGGAGAAGTAGCAAGGTGGAGGAGTTTGGGGGAGAAGTAGCAAGGTGGAGGAGTTTCAGGGAGAAGTCGCAAGGTAGAGGAGTTTGGGGGAGTAGTAGCAAGGTGGAGGAGTTTGGGGGAGAAGTAGCAAGGTGGAGGAGTTTGAGGGAGAAGTAGCAAGATGGAGGAGTTTGTGGGAGAAGTAGCAAGGTGGAGGAGTTTGGGGAGAAGTAGCAAGGTGGAGGAGTTTGGGGGAGAAGTAACAAGGTAGAGGAGTTTGGGGAGAAGGAGCAACGTGGAGGAGTTTGGGGGAGAAGTAACAAGGTGGAGGAGTTTGGGGGAGAAGTAGCAAGGTGGAGGAGTTTGGGGAGAAGTAGCAAGGTGGAGGAGTTTGGGGTAGAAGTAGCAAGGAGGAGTAGTTTGGGGGAGAGGTAGCAAGGTGGAGGAATTCGGGGGAGAAGTTACAAGGTGGAGGAGTGTAGGGGAGAAGTGGCAAGGTGGAGGAGTTTGGGGGAGAAGTAGCAAGGTGGAGGAGTTTGGGGGATAAGTAGCAAGGTGGAGGAGTTTGGGAGAAGTTGCAACGTGGAGCAGTTTGAGGGAGAAGTAGCAAGGTGGAGGAGTTTCGGGGAGAAGTAGCAAGGTGGAGGAGTTTGGGGGAGAAGTAACAAGCTGGAGGAGTTTGAGGGAGAAGTAGCAAGGGGGAGGAGATTGAGGGAGAAGTAGCAAGGTGGAGGAGTTTGGCGGAGAAGTTGCAAGGTGGAGGAGTTTGGGATAGAAGTAGCAAGGTGGAGGAGTTTGGGGGAGAAGTAGCAAGGTGGAGGAGTTTGAGGGAGGAGTAGCAAGATGGAGGAGTTTGAGGGAGAAGTAGCAATGTGGAGGAGTTTGGGGAGAAGTAGCAAGGTGGAGGAGTTTAGGGGAGAAGTAGCAACGTGGAGGAGTTTGGGGGACAAGTAGCAAGGTGGAGGAGTTTGGGGGAGAAGTAACAAGGTGGAGGAGTTTGGGGAGAAGTAGCAAGGTGGAGGAGTTTGGGGAGAAGTAACAAGCTGGAGGAGTTTGAGGGAGAAGTAGCAAGGGGGAGGAGTTTGGGGTGAAGTAGCAAGGTGGAGGAGTTTGGGGGAGAAGTTGCAAGGTGGAGGAGTTTGGGGAGAAGTAGCAAGGTGGAGGAGTTTAGGGGAGAAGCAGCAACGTGGAGGAGTTTGGGGGAGAAGTAGCAAGGTGGAGGAGTTTGGGGGAGAAGTAACAAGGTGGAGGAGTTTGGGGAGAAGTAGCAAGGTGGAGGAGTTTGGGGAGAAGTAGCAATGTGGAGGAGTTTGGGGAGAAGTAACAAGGTGGAGGAGGTTGGGAGAAAAGTAGAAAGGTGGAGGAGTTTGGGGAGAAGTAGCAAGGTGGAGGAGTTTGGTGGAGAAGTAGCAAGGTGGAGTCGTTTGGGGGAGAAGTAGCAAGGTGGAGGAGTTTGGGGGAGAAGTAACAAGCTGGAGGAGTGTGGTTGAGAAGTGGCAAGGTGGAGGAGTTTGGGGGAGAAGCAGCAAGGTGGATGAGTTTGAGGGAGAAGTAGCAAGGTGGAGGAGTTTGGGGGAGACGTAGCAAGGTGGAGGAGTTTGGGGAGAAGTAGCAAGGTGGAGGATTTTGAGGGAGAAGTAGCAAGATGGAGAAGTTTGAGGGAGAAGAAGCAATGTGGAGGAGTTTGGGGAGAAGTAGCAAGGTGGAGGAGTTTAAGGGAGAAGTAGCAACGTGGAGGAGTTTGGGGTAGAAGTAGCAAGGTGGAGGAGTTTGGGGGAGGAGTAACAAGGTGGACGAGTTTGGGGAGAAGTAGCAAGGTGGAGGAGTTTGGGGGAGAAGTAACAAGGTGGAGGAGTTTGGGGGAGAAGTATCAAGGTGGAGGAGTTTGGGGAGAAGTAGCAAGGTGGAGGAGTTTGAGGGAGGAGCAAGGTGGAGGATTTTGAGGGAGAAGTAGCAAGGTGCAGGAGTTTGGGGAGAAGTAGCAAGGTGGAGGAGTTTGAGGGAGAAGTAGCAAGGTGGAGGAGTTTGAGGGAGAAGTAGCAAGGTGGAGGAGTTTGAGGGAGAAGTAGCAAGCTCGAGGAGATTGGGGGAGAAGTAGCAAGGTGGAGGAGTTTGGAGGAGAAGCAGCAAGGTGGAGGAGTTTGGGGGAGAAGTAGCAAGGTGGAGGAGTTTGGGGAGAAGTAGCAAGGTGGAGGAGTTTGAGGGAGAAGTAGCAAGGTGGAGGAGATTGAGGGAGAAGTTGCAAAGTGGAGGAATTTGAGGGAGAAGTCGCAAGTTGGAGGAGATTGGGGGAGAAGTAGCATGGTGGAGGAGTTTGAGGGAGAAGTACCAAGGTGGAGGAGTTTGGGGGAGAAGTAGCAACGTGGAGGAGTTTGGGGGAGAAGTAGCAAGGTGCAGGAGTTTGGGGGAGAAGTAACAAGGTGGAGGAGTTTGGGGAGAAGCAGCAAGGTGGAGGAGTTTGGGGAGAAGTAGCAATGTGGAGGAGTTTGGGGAGAAGTAACAAGGTGGAGGAGGTTGGGAGAGAAGTAGAAAGGTGGAGGAGTTTGGGGAGAAGTAGCAAGGTGGAGGAGTTTGGTGGAGAAGTAGCAAGGTGGAGTAGTTTGGGGGAGAAGTAGCAAGGTGGAGGAGTTTGGGGGAGAAGTAACAAGCTGGAGGAGTGTGGTTGAGAAGTGGCAAGGTGGAGGAGTTTGGGGGAGAAGTAGCAAGGTGGAGGAGTTTGAGGGAGGAGTAGCAAGATGGAGGAGTTTGAGGGAGAAGTAGCAAAGTGGAGGAGTTTGGGGAGAAGTAGCAAGGTGGAGGAGTTTAGGGGAGAAGTAGCAAGGTGGAGGAGTTTGGGGGAGAAGTAGCAAGGTGGAGGAGTTTGGGGAAGAAGTAACAAGCTGGAGGAGTTTGAGGGAGAAGTAGCAAGGGGGAGGAGTTTGAGGGAGAAGTAGCAAGGTGGAGGAGTCTGCGTTGAAGTAGCAAGGTGGAGGAGTTTGGGGGGGAAGTTGCAAGGTGGAGGAGTTTGGGGGAGAAGTAGCAAGGTGGAGGAGTTTGGGGGAGAAGTAGCAAGGTGGAGGAGTTTGGGGGAGAAGTAGCAAGGTGGAGGAGTTTGAGGGAGAAGTAGCAAGATGGAGGAGTTTCAGGGAGAAGGAGCAATGTGGAGGAGTTTGGGGAGAAGTAGCAAGGTGGAGGAGTTTAGCGGAGAAGTAGCAACGTGGAGGAGCTTGGGGGAGAAGTCGCAAGGTGGAGGAGTTTGGGGGAGAAGTAACAATGTGGAGGAGTTTGGGGAGAAGTAGCAAGGTGGAGGAGCTTGGGGTGAAGTAGCAAGGTGTAGGAGTTTGGGACAGAAGAAACAAGGTGGAGGAGTTTGGGGAGAAGTAGCAATGTGGAGGAGTTTGGGGGAGAAGTAACAAGGTGGAGGAGTTTGGGAGAAAAGCAGAAAGGTGGAGGAGTTTGGGGAGAAGTAGCAAGGTGGAGGAGTTTGGTGGAGAAGTAGCAAGGTGGAGTAGTTTGGGGGAGAAGTCGCAAGGTGGAGGAGTTTGGCGGAGAAGAAACAAGGTGGAGGAGTGTGGTTGAGAAGTGGCAAGGTGGAGGAGTTTGGGGGAGAAGTAGCAAGATGGAGGAGTTTGGGGGAGAAGTAGCAAGGTGGAGGAGTTTGAGGGAGTAGCAAGGTGGAGGATTTTGAGGGAGAAGTAGCAAGGTGGAGGAGTTTGTGGAGAAGTAGCAAGGTGGAGGAGTTTGAGGGAGAAGTAGCAACGTGGAGGAGTTTGAGGGAGAAGTAGCAAGGTGGAGCAGTTTGAGGGAGAAGTAGCAAGATGGAGGAGTTTGAGGGAGAAGTATGCAAGGTGGAGGAATTTGGGGGAGAAGTAGCAAGGTGGAGGAGTTTGGGGAGAAGTAGCAAGATGGAGGAGTTTTGGGAGAAGTAGCAAGGTGTAGGAGTTTGGGAGAGAAGTAGCAAGGTGGAGGAGTTTGGGGGAGAAGTAACAAGGTGGAGGAGTTTGGGGAGAAGTAGCAAGGTGGAGGAGTTTGGGGAGAAGTAGCAAGGTGTAGGAGTTTGGGAGAGAAGTAGCAAGGTGGAGGAGTTTGGGGGAGAAGTAGCAAGGTGGAGGAGTTTGAGGGAGAAGTAGCAAGATGGAGGAGTTTGTGGGAGAAGTAGCAAGGTGGAGGAGTTTGGGGAGAAGTAGCAAGGTGGAGGAGTTTGGGGGAGAAGTAACAAGGTAGAGGAGTTTGGGGAGAAGGAGCAACGTGGAGGAGTTTGGGGGAGAAGTAACAAGGTGGAGGAGTTTGGGGGAGAAGTAGCAAGGTGGAGGAGTTTGGGGAGAAGTAGCAAGGTGGAGGAGTTTGGGGTAGAAGTAGCAAGGAGGAGTAGTTTGGGGGAGAGGTAGCAAGGTGGAGGAATTCGGGGGAGAAGTTACAAGGTGGAGGAGTGTAGGGGAGAAGTGGCAAGGTGGAGGAGTTTGGGGGAGAAGTAGCAAGGTGGAGGAGTTTGGGGGATAAGTAGCAAGGTGGAGGAGTTTGGGAGAAGTTGCAACGTGGAGCAGTTTGAGGGAGAAGTAGCAAGGTGGAGGAGTTTCGGGGAGAAGTAGCAAGGTGGAGGAGTTTGGGGGAGAAGTAACAAGCTGGAGGAGTTTGAGGGAGAAGTAGCAAGGGGGAGGAGTTTGAGGGAGAAGTAGCAAGGTGGAGGAGTTTGGCGGAGAAGTTGCAAGGTGGAGGAGTTTGGGATAGAAGTAGCAAGGTGGAGGAGTTTGGGGGAGAAGTAGCAAGGTGGAGGAGTTTGAGGGAGGAGTAGCAAGATGGAGGAGTTTGAGGGAGAAGTAGCAATGTGGAGGAGTTTGGGGAGAAGTAGCAAGGTGGAGGAGTTTAGGGGAGAAGTAGCAACGTGGAGGAGTTTGGGGGACAAGTAGCAAGGTGGAGGAGTTTGGGGGAGAAGTAACAAGGTGGAGGAGTTTGGGGAGAAGTAGCAAGGTGGAGGAGTTTTGGGAGAAGTAACAAGCTGGAGGAGTTTGAGGGAGAAGTAGCAAGGGGGAGGAGTTTGGGGTGAAGTAGCAAGGTGGAGGAGTTTGGGGGAGAAGTTGCAAGGTGGAGGAGTTTGGGGAGAAGTAGCAAGGTGGAGGAGTTTAGGGGAGAAGCAGCAACGTGGAGGAGTTTGGGGGAGAAGTAGCAAGGTGGAGGAGTTTGGGGGAGAAGTAACAAGGTGGAGGAGTTTGGGGAGAAGTAGCAAGGTGGAGGAGTTTGGGGAGAAGTAGCAATGTGGAGGAGTTTGGGGAGAAGTAACAAGGTGGAGGAGTTTGGGAGAAAAGTAGAAAGGTGGAGGAGTTTGGGGAGAAGTAGCAAGGTGGAGGAGTTTGGTGGAGAAGTAGCAAGGTGGAGTAGTTTGGGGGAGAAGTAGCAAGGTGGAGGAGTTTGGGGGAGAAGTAACAAGCTGGAGGAGTGTGGTTGAGAAGTGGCAAGGTGGAGGAGTTTGGGGGAGAAGCAGCAAGGTGGATGAGTTTGAGGGAGAAGTAGCAAGGTGGAGGAGTTTGGGGGAGACGTAGCAAGGTGGAGGAGTTTGGGGAGAAGTAGCAAGGTGGAGGAGTTTGAGGGAGAAGTAGCAAGATGGAGAAGTTTGAGGGAGAAGAAGCAATGTGGAGGAGTTTGGGGAGAAGTAGCAAGGTGGAGGAGTTTAAGGGAGAAGTAGCAACGTGGAGGAGTTTGGGGTAGAAGTAGCAAGGTGGAGGAGTTTGGGGGAGGAGTAACAAGGTGGACGAATTTTGGGGAGAAGTAGCAAGGTGGAGGAGTTTGGGGGAGAAGTAACAAGGTGGAGGAGTTTGGGGGAGAAGTATCAAGGTGGAGGAGTTTGGGGAGAAGTAGCAAGGTGGAGGAGTTTGAGGGAGGAGCAAGGTGGAGGATTTTGAGGGAGAAGTAGCAAGGTGCAGGAGTTTGGGGAGAAGTAGCAAGGTGGAGGAGTTTGAGGGAGAAGTAGCAAGGTGGAGGAGTTTGAGGGAGAAGTAGCAAGGTGGAGGAGTTTGAGGGAGAAGTAGCAAGCTCGAGGAGATTGGGGGAGAAGTAGCAAGGTGGAGGAGTTTGGAGGAGAAGCAGCAAGGTGGAGGAGTTTGGGGGAGAAGTAGCAAGGTGGAGGAGTTTGGGGAGAAGTAGCAAGGTGGAGGAGTTTGAGGGAGAAGTAGCAAGGTGGAGGAGATTGAGGGAGAAGTTGCAAAGTGGAGGAATTTGAGGGAGAAGTCGCAAGCTGGAGGAGATTGGGGAGAAGTAGCATGGTGGAGGAGTTTGAGGGAGAAGTACCAAGGTGGAGGAGTTTGGGGGAGAAGTAGCAACGTGGAGGAGTTTGGGGGAGAAGTAGCAAGGTGGAGGAGTTTGGGGGAGAAGTAACAAGGTGGAGGAGTTTGGGGAGAAGCAGCAAGGTGGAGGAGTTTGGGGAGAAGTAGCAATGTGGAGGAGTTTGGGGAGAAGTAACAAGGTGGAGGAGGTTGGGAGAGAAGTAGAAAGGTGGAGGAGTTTGGGGAGAAGTAGCAAGGTGGAGGAGTTTGGTGGAGAAGTAGCAAGGTGGAGTAGTTTGGGGGAGAAGTAGCAAGGTGGAGGAGTTTGGGGGAGAAGTAACAAGCTGGAGGAGTGTGGTTGAGAAGTGGCAAGGTGGAGGAGTTTGGGGGAGAAGTAGCAAGGTGGAGGAGTTTGAGGGAGGAGTAGCAAGATGGAGGAGTTTGAGGGAGAAGTAGCAAAGTGGAGGAGTTTGGGGAGAAGTAGCAAGGTGGAGGAGTTTAGGGGAGAAGTAGCAAGGTGGAGGAGTTTGGGGGAGAAGTAGCAAGGTGGAGGAGTTTGGGGAAGAAGTAACAAGCTGGAGGAGTTTGAGGGAGAAGTAGCAAGGGGGAGGAGTTTGAGGGAGAAGTAGCAAGGTGGAGGAGTCTGCGTTGAAGTAGCAAGGTGGAGGAGTTTGGGGGAGAAGTTGCAAGGTGGAGGAGTTTGGGGGAGAAGTAGCAAGGTGGAGGAGTTTGGGGGAGAAGTAGCAAGGTGGAGGAGTTTGGGGGAGAAGTAGCAAGGTGGAGGAGTTTGAGGGAGAAGTAGCAAGATGGAGGAGTTTGAGGGAGAAGGAGCAATGTGGAGGAGTTTGGGGAGAAGTAGCAAGGTGGAGGAGTTTAGCGGCGAAGTAGCAACGTGGAGGAGCTTGGGGGAGAAGTCGCAAGGTGGAGGAGTTTGGGGGAGAAGTAACAATGTGGAGGAGTTTGGGGAGAAGTAGCAAGGTGGAGGAGCTTGGGGAGAAGTAGCAAGGTGTAGGAGTTTGGGACAGAAGAAACAAGGTGGAGGAGTTTGGGGAGAAGTAGCAATGTGGAGGAGTTTGGGGGAGAAGTAACAAGGTGGAGGAGTTTGGGAGAAAAGCAGAAAGGTGGAGGAGTTTGGGGAGAAGTAGCAAGGTGGAGGAGTTTGGTGGAGAAGTAGCAAGGTGGAGTAGTTTGGGGGAGAAGTCGCAAGGTGGAGGAGTTTGGCGGAGAAGAAACAAGGTGGAGGAGTGTGGTTGAGAAGTGGCAAGGTGGAGGAGTTTGGGGGAGAAGTAGCAAGATGGAGGAGTTTGGGGGAGAAGTAGCAAGGTGGAGGAGTTTGAGGGAGTAGCAAGGTGGAGGATTTTGAGGGAGAAGTAGCAAGGTGGAGGAGTTTGTGGAGAAGTAGCAAGGTGGAGGAGTTTGAGGGAGAAGTAGCAACGTGGAGGAGTTTGAGGGAGAAGTAGCAAGGTGGAGCAGTTTGAGGGAGAAGTAGCAAGATGGAGGAGTTTGAGGGAGAAGTATGCAAGGTGGAGGAATTTGGGGGAGAAGTAGCAAGGTGGAGGAGTTTGGGGAGAAGTAGCAAGGTGGAGGAGTTTTGGGAGAAGTAGCAAGGTGTAGGAGTTTGGGAGAGAAGTAGCAAGGTGGAGGAGTTTGGGGGAGAAGTAACAAGGTGGAGGAGTTTGGGGAGAAGTAGCAAGGTGGAGGAGTTTGGGGAGAAGTAGCAAGGTGTAGGAGTTTGGGAGAGAAGTAGCAAGGTGGAGGAGTTTGGGGGAGAAGTAGACAGGTGGAAAAGTTTGAGGGAGAAGTATCAAACTGGAGGAGTTTGGGGGAGAAGTAACAAGTTGGAGGAGTTTGAGGTCGAAGTAGCAAGGTGGAGGAGTTTGGGAGAGAAGTAGCAAGGTGGAGGAGTTTGGGGGAGAAGTAGACAGGTGGAAAAGTTTGAGGGAGAAGTATCAAGCTGGAGGAGTTTGGGGGAGAAGTAACAAGGTGGAGGAGTTTGAGGTCGAAGTAGCAAGGTGGAGGAGTTTGGGGGAGAAGTAGCAAGGTGGAGGAGTTTGGGGGAGAAGTAGCAAGGTGGATGAGTTTGAGGGAGAAGTAGCAAGGTGGAGGAGTTTTGGGGAGACGTAGCAAGGTGGAGGAGTTTGGGGAGAAGTAGCAAGGTGGAGGAGTTTGGGGGAGAATTAGCAAGTTGGAGGAGTTTGGGGGAGGAGTAGCAAGGTGGAGGAGTTTGGGGGAAAAGTAGCAAGGTGGAGGAGTTTGGGGGAGAAGTAGCAAGGTGGAGGAGTTTGGGGGAGAAGTAGCAAGGTGGAGGAGTTTGAGGGAGAAGTAACAAGGTGGAGGAGTTTGGGGGAGAAGTAGCAAGGTGGAGCAGTTTGGGGGAGAAGTATCAAGGTGGAGGAGTTTGGGGGGAGAAGTAACAAGGTGGAGGAGTTTAGGGGAGAAGTAACAAGGTGGAGGAGTTTGAGGGAGAAGTAGCAAGGTGGAGGAGTTTGGGGGAGAAGTAGCAAGGTGGAGGAGTTTGGGGGAGAAGTAGCAAGGTGGAGGAGTTTCAGGGAGAAGTCGCAAGGTGGAGGAGTTTGGGGGAGTAGTAGCAAGGTGGAGGAGTTTGGGGGAGAAGTACCAAGGTGGAGGAGTTTGAGGGAGAAGTAGCAAGATGGAGGAGTTTGTGGGAGAAGTAGCAAGGTGGAGGAGTTTGGGGAGAAGTAGCAAGGTGGAGGAGTTTGGGGGAGAAGTAACAAGGTAGAGGAGTTTGGGGAGAAGGAGCAACGTGGATGAGTTTGGGGGAGAAGTAACAAGGTGGAGGAGTTTGGGGGAGAAGTAGCAAGGTGGAGGAGTTTGGGGAGAAGTAGCAAGGTGGAGGAGTTTGGGGTAGAAGTAGCAAGGAGGAGTAGTTTGGGGGAGAGGTAGCAAGGTGGAGGAATTCGGGGGAGAAGTTACAAGGTGGAGGAGTGTGGGGGAGAAGTGGCAAGGTGGAGGAGCTTGGGGGAGAAGTAGCAAGGTGGAGGAGTTTGGGGGAGAAGTAGCAAGGTGGAGGAGTTTGGGAGAAGTTGCAACGTGGAGCAGTTTGAGGGAGAAGTAGCAAGGTGGAGGAGTTTCGGGGAGAAGTAGCAAGGTGGAGGAGTTTGGGGGAGAAGTAACAAGCTGGAGGAGTTTGAGGGAGAAGTCGCAAGGGGGAGGAGTTTGAGGGAGAAGTAGCAAGGTGGAGGAGTTTGGGGGAGAAGTTGCAAGGTGGAGGAGTTTGGGATAGAAGTAGCAAGGTGGAGGAGTTTGGGGGAGAAGTAGCAAGGTGGAGGAGTTTGAGGGAGGAGTAGCAAGATGGAGGAGTTTGAGGGAGAAGTAGCAATGTGGAGGAGTTTGGGGAGAAGTAGCAAGGTGGAGGAGTTTAGGGGAGAAGTAGCAACGTGGAGGAGTTTGGGGGAGAAGTAGCAAGGTGGAGGAGTTTGGGGGAGAAGTAACAAGGTGGAGGAGTTTGGGGAGAAGTAGCAAGGTGGAGGAGTTTGGGGAGAAGTAACAAGCTGGAGGAGTTTGAGGGAGAAGTAGCAAGGGGGAGGAGTTTGGGGTGAAGTAGCAAGGTGGAGGAGTTTGGGGGAGAAGATGCAAGGTGGAGGAGTTTGGGGAGAAGTAGCAAGGTGGAGGAGTTTAGGGGAGAAGCAGCAACGTGGAGGAGTTTGGGGGAGAAGTAGCAAGGTGGAGGAGTTTGGGGGAGAAGTAACAAGGTGGAGGAGTTTGGGGAGAAGTAGCAAGGTGGAGGAGTTTGGGGAGAAGTAGCAATGTGGAGGAGTTTGGGGAGAAGTAACAAGGTGGAGGAGGTTGGGAGAAAAGTAGAAAGGTGGAGGAGTTTGGGGAGAAGTAGCAAGGTGGAGGAGTTTGGTGGAGAAGTAGCAAGGTGGAGTAGTTTGGGGGAGAAGTAGCAAGGTGGAGGAGTTTGGGGGAGAAGTAACAAGCTGGAGGAGTGTGGTTGAGAAGTGGCAAGGTGGAGGAGTTTGGGGGAGAAGCAGCAAGGTGGATGAGTTTGAGGGAGAAGTAGCAAGGTGGAGGAGTTTGGGGGAGACGTAGCAAGGTGGAGGAGTTTGGGGAGAAGTAGCAAGGTGGAGGAGTTTGAGGGAGAAGTAGCAAGATGGAGAAGTTTGAGGGAGAAGAAGCAATGTGGAGGAGTTTGGGGAGAAGTAGCAAGGTGGAGGAGTTTAAGGGAGAAGTAGCAACGTGGAGGAGTTTGGGGGAGAAGTAGCAAGGTGGAGGAGTTTGGGGGAGGAGTAACAAGGTGGACGAGTTTGGGGAGAAGTAGCAAGGTGGAGGAGTTTGGGGGAGAAGTAACAAGGTGGAGGAGTTTGGGGGAGAAGTATCAAGGTGGAGAAGTTTGGGGAGAAGTAGCAAGGTGGAGGAGTTTGAGGGAGGAGCAAGGTGGAGGATTTTGAGGGAGAAGTAGCAAGGTGCAGGAGTTTGGGGAGAAGTAGCAAGGTGGAGGAGTTTGAGGGAGAAGTAGCAAGGTGGAGGAGTTTGAGGGAGAAGTAGCAAGGTGGAGGAGTTTGAGGGAGAAGTAGCAAGCTCCAGGAGATTGGGGGAGAAGTAGCAAGGTGGAGGAGTTTGGAGGAGAAGCAGCAAGGTGGAGGAGTTTGGGGGAGAAGTAGCAAGGTGGAGGAGTTTGGGGAGAAGTAGCAAGGTGGAGGAGTTTGAGGGAGAAGTAGCAAGGTGGAGGAGATTGAGGGAGAAGTTGCAAAGTGGAGGAATTTGAGGGAGAAGTCGCAAGTTGGAGGAGATTGGGGGAGAAGTAGCATGGTGGAGGAGTTTGAGGGAGAAGTACCAAGGTGGAGGAGTTTGGGGGAGAAGTAGCAAGGTGGAGGAGTTTGAGGGAGAAGTACCAAGGTGGAGGAGTTTGGGGGAGAAGTAGCAAGGTGGAGGAGTTTGAGGGAGAAGTAGCAAGATGGAGGAGTTTGGGGAGAAGTAGCAAGGTGGAGGAGTTTGGTGGAGAAGTAGCAAGGTGGAGTAGTTTGGGGGAGAAGTAGCAAGGTGGAGGAGTTTGGGGGAGAAGTAACAAGCTGGAGGAGTGTGGTTGAGAAGTGGCAAGGTGGAGGAGTTTGGGGGAGAAGTAGCACGGTGGAGGAGTTTGAGGGAGGAGTAGCAAGATGGAGGAGTTTGAGGGAGAAGTAGCAAAGTGGAGGAGTTTGGGGAGAAGTAGCAAGGTGGAGGAGTTTAGGGGAGAAGTAGCAAGGTGGAGGAGTTTGGGGGAGAAGTAGCAAGGTGGAGGAGTTTGGGGAAGAAGTAACAAGCTGGAGGAGTTTGAGGGAGAAGTAGCAAGGGGGAGGAGTTTGAGGGAGAAGTAGCAAGGTGGAGGAGTCTGCGTTGAAGTAGCAAGGTGGAGGAGTTTGGGGGAGAAGTTGCAAGGTGGAGGAGTTTGGGGGAGAAGTAGCAAGGTGGAGGAGTTTGGGGGAGAAGTAGCAAGGTGGAGGAGTTTGGGGGAGAAGTAGCAAGGTGGAGGAGTTTGAGGGAGAAGTAGCAAGATGGAGGAGTTTGAGGGAGAAGGAGCAATGTGGAGGAGTTTGGGGAGAAGTAGCAAGGTGGAGGAGTTTAGCGGCGAAGTAGCAACGTGGAGGAGCTTGGGGGAGAAGTCGCAAGGTGGAGGAGTTTGGGGGAGAAGTAACAATGTGGAGGAGTTTGGGGAGAAGTAGCAAGGTGGAGGAGCTTGGGGAGAAGTAGCAAGGTGTAGGAGTTTGGGACAGAAGAAACAAGGTGGAGGAGTTTGGGGAGAAGTAGCAATGTGGAGGAGTTTGGGGGAGAAGTAACAAGGTGGAGGAGTTTGGGAGAAAAGCAGAAAGGTGGAGGAGTTTGGGGAGAAGTAGCAAGGTGGAGGAGTTTGGTGGAGAAGTAGCAAGGTGGAGTAGTTTGGGGGAGAAGTCGCAAGGTGGAGGAGTTTGGCGGAGAAGAAACAAGGTGGAGGAGTGTGGTTGAGAAGTGGCAAGGTGGAGGAGTTTGGGGGAGAAGTAGCAAGATGGAGGAGTTTGGGGGAGAAGTAGCAAGGTGGAGGAGTTTGAGGGAGTAGCAAGGTGGAGGATTTTGAGGGAGAAGTAGCAAGGTGGAGGAGTTTGTGGAGAAGTAGCAAGGTGGAGGAGTTTGAGGGAGAAGTAGCAACGTGGAGGAGTTTGAGGGAGAAGTAGCAAGGTGGAGCAGTTTGAGGGAGAAGTAGCAAGATGGAGGAGTTTGAGGGAGAAGTATGCAAGGTGGAGGAATTTGGGGGAGAAGTAGCAAGGTGGAGGAGTTTGGGGAGAAGTAGCAAGGTGGAGGAGTTTTGGGAGAAGTAGCAAGGTGTAGGAGTTTGGGAGAGAAGTAGCAAGGTGGAGGAGTTTGGGGGAGAAGTAACAAGGTGGAGGAGTTTGGGGAGAAGTAGCAAGGTGGAGGAGTTTGGGGAGAAGTAGCAAGGTGTAGGAGTTTGGGAGAGAAGTAGCAAGGTGGAGGAGTTTGGGGGAGAAGTAGACAGGTGGAAAAGTTTGAGGGAGAAGTATCAAACTGGAGGAGTTTGGGGGAGAAGTAACAAGGTGGAGGAGTTTGAGGTCGAAGTAGCAAGGTGGAGGAGTTTGGGAGAGAAGTAGCAAGGTGGAGGAGTTTGGGGGAGAAGTAGACAGGTGGAAAAGTTTGAGGGAGAAGTATCAAGCTGGAGGAGTTTGGGGGAGAAGTAACAAGGTGGAGGAGTTTGAGGTCGAAGTAGCAAGGTGGAGGAGTTTGGGGGAGAAGTAGCAAGGTGGAGGAGTTTGGGGGAGAAGTAGCAAGGTGGATGAGTTTGAGGGAGAAGTAGCAAGGTGGAGGAGTTTTGGGGAGACGTAGCAAGGTGGAGGAGTTTGGGGAGAAGTAGCAAGGTGGAGGAGTTTGGGGGAGAATTAGCAAGTTGGAGGAGTTTGGGGGAGGAGTAGCAAGGTGGAGGAGTTTGGGGGAAAAGTAGCAAGGTGGAGGAGTTTGGGGGAGAAGTAGCAAGGTGGAGGAGTTTGGGGGAGAAGTAGCAAGGTGGAGGAGTTTGAGGGAGAAGTAACAAGGTGGAGGAGTTTGGGGGAGAAGTAGCAAGGTGGAGCAGTTTGGGGGAGAAGTATCAAGGTGGAGGAGTTTGGGGGGAGAAGTAACAAGGTGGAGGAGTTTAGGGGAGAAGTAACAAGGTGGAGGAGTTTGAGGGAGAAGTAGCAAGGTGGAGGAGTTTGGGGGAGAAGTAGCAAGGTGGAGGAGTTTGGGGGAGAAGTAGCAAGGTGGAGGAGTTTCAGGGAGAAGTCGCAAGGTGGAGGAGTTTGGGGGAGTAGTAGCAAGGTGGAGGAGTTTGGGGGAGAAGTACCAAGGTGGAGGAGTTTGAGGGAGAAGTAGCAAGATGGAGGAGTTTGTGGGAGAAGTAGCAAGGTGGAGGAGTTTGGGGAGAAGTAGCAAGGTGGAGGAGTTTGGGGGAGAAGTAACAAGGTAGAGGAGTTTGGGGAGAAGGAGCAACGTGGATGAGTTTGGGGGAGAAGTAACAAGGTGGAGGAGTTTGGGGGAGAAGTAGCAAGGTGGAGGAGTTTGGGGAGAAGTAGCAAGGTGGAGGAGTTTGGGGTAGAAGTAGCAAGGAGGAGTAGTTTGGGGGAGAGGTAGCAAGGTGGAGGAATTCGGGGGAGAAGTTACAAGGTGGAGGAGTGTGGGGGAGAAGTGGCAAGGTGGAGGAGCTTGGGGGAGAAGTAGCAAGGTGGAGGAGTTTGGGGGAGAAGTAGCAAGGTGGAGGAGTTTGGGAGAAGTTGCAACGTGGAGCAGTTTGAGGGAGAAGTAGCAAGGTGGAGGAGTTTCGGGGAGAAGTAGCAAGGTGGAGGAGTTTGGGGGAGAAGTAACAAGCTGGAGGAGTTTGAGGGAGAAGTCGCAAGGGGGAGGAGTTTGAGGGAGAAGTAGCAAGGTGGAGGAGTTTGGGGGAGAAGTTGCAAGGTGGAGGAGTTTGGGATAGAAGTAGCAAGGTGGAGGAGTTTGGGGGAGAAGTAGCAAGGTGGAGGAGTTTGAGGGAGGAGTAGCAAGATGGAGGAGTTTGAGGGAGAAGTAGCAATGTGGAGGAGTTTGGGGAGAAGTAGCAAGGTGGAGGAGTTTAGGGGAGAAGTAGCAACGTGGAGGAGTTTGGGGGAGAAGTAGCAAGGTGGAGGAGTTTGGGGGAGAAGTAACAAGGTGGAGGAGTTTGGGGAGAAGTAGCAAGGTGGAGGAGTTTGGGGAGAAGTAACAAGCTGGAGGAGTTTGAGGGAGAAGTAGCAAGGGGGAGGAGTTTGGGGTGAAGTAGCAAGGTGGAGGAGTTTGGGGGAGAAGATGCAAGGTGGAGGAGTTTGGGGAGAAGTAGCAAGGTGGAGGAGTTTAGGGGAGAAGCAGCAACGTGGAGGAGTTTGGGGGAGAAGTAGCAAGGTGGAGGAGTTTGGGGGAGAAGTAACAAGGTGGAGGAGTTTGGGGAGAAGTAGCAAGGTGGAGGAGTTTGGGGAGAAGTAGCAATGTGGAGGAGTTTGGGGAGAAGTAACAAGGTGGAGGAGGTTGGGAGAAAAGTAGAAAGGTGGAGGAGTTTGGGGAGAAGTAGCAAGGTGGAGGAGTTTGGTGGAGAAGTAGCAAGGTGGAGTAGTTTGGGGGAGAAGTAGCAAGGTGGAGGAGTTTGGGGGAGAAGTAACAAGCTGGAGGAGTGTGGTTGAGAAGTGGCAAGGTGGAGGAGTTTGGGGGAGAAGCAGCAAGGTGGATGAGTTTGAGGGAGAAGTAGCAAGGTGGAGGAGTTTGGGGGAGACGTAGCAAGGTGGAGGAGTTTGGGGAGAAGTAGCAAGGTGGAGGAGTTTGAGGGAGAAGTAGCAAGATGGAGAAGTTTGAGGGAGAAGAAGCAATGTGGAGGAGTTTGGGGAGAAGTAGCAAGGTGGAGGAGTTTAAGGGAGAAGTAGCAACGTGGAGGAGTTTGGGGGAGAAGTAGCAAGGTGGAGGAGTTTGGGGGAGGAGTAACAAGGTGGACGAGTTTGGGGAGAAGTAGCAAGGTGGAGGAGTTTGGGGGAGAAGTAACAAGGTGGAGGAGTTTGGGGGAGAAGTATCAAGGTGGAGAAGTTTGGGGAGAAGTAGCAAGGTGGAGGAGTTTGAGGGAGGAGCAAGGTGGAGGATTTTGAGGGAGAAGTAGCAAGGTGCAGGAGTTTGGGGAGAAGTAGCAAGGTGGAGGAGTTTGAGGGAGAAGTAGCAAGGTGGAGGAGTTTGAGGGAGAAGTAGCAAGGTGGAGGAGTTTGAGGGAGAAGTAGCAAGCTCCAGGAGATTGGGGGAGAAGTAGCAAGGTGGAGGAGTTTGGAGGAGAAGCAGCAAGGTGGAGGAGTTTGGGGGAGAAGTAGCAAGGTGGAGGAGTTTGGGGAGAAGTAGCAAGGTGGAGGAGTTTGAGGGAGAAGTAGCAAGGTGGAGGAGATTGAGGGAGAAGTTGCAAAGTGGAGGAATTTGAGGGAGAAGTCGCAAGTTGGAGGAGATTGGGGGAGAAGTAGCATGGTGGAGGAGTTTGAGGGAGAAGTACCAAGGTGGAGGAGTTTGGGGGAGAAGTAGCAAGGTGGAGGAGTTTGAGGGAGAAGTACCAAGGTGGAGGAGTTTGGGGGAGAAGTAGCAAGGTGGAGGAGTTTGAGGGAGAAGTAGCAAGATGGAGGAGTTTGGGGAGAAGTAGCAAGGTGTAGGAGTTTGGGGAGAAGTAGCAATGTGGAAGAGTTTGGGGGAGAATAACAAGGTGGAGGAGATTGGGAGAAAAGTAGAAAGGTGGAGGAGTTTGGGGAGAAGTAGCAAGTTGGAGGAGTTTGGTGGAGAAGTAGCAAGGTGGAGTAGTTTGGGGGAGAAGTAGCAAAGTGGAGCAGTTTGGGGGAGAAGTAACAAGGTGGAGGAGTGTGGTTGAGAAGTGGCACGGTGGAGGAGTCTGGGGGAGAGGTAGCAAGCTGGAGGAGTTTGGGGGAGAAGTAACAAGGTGGAGGAGCTTGAGGGAGAAGTAGCAAGGTTGAGGAGTTTGAGGGAGAAGTAGCAAGGTGGAGGAGTTTGGGGGAGAAGTAGCAAGGTGGAGGAGTTTAGGAGAGAAGTAGCAAGGTGGAGGAGTTTGGCGGAGAAGTAGACAGGTGGAAATGTTTGAGGGAGAAGTATGAAGCTGGAGGAGTTTGGGGGAGAAGTAAGAAGGTGGAGGAGTTTGAGGTCGAAGTAGCAAGGTGGAGGAGTTTGGGGGAGAAGTAGCAAGGTGGAGGAGTTTGGGGGAGAAGTAGAAAGGTGGATGAGTTTGAGGGAGAAGTAGCAAGGTGGAGGAGTTTGGGGGAGACGTAGCAAGGTGGAGGAGTTTGGGGAGAAGTAGCAAGGTGGAGGAGTTTGGGTAGAAGTAGCAAGGTGGAGGAGTTTGGGGGAGAATTAGCAAGGTGGAGGAGTCTGCGTTGAAGTAGCAAGGTGGAGGAGTTTGGGGGAGAAGTAGCAAGGTGGAGGAGTTTGGGGGAGAAGTAGCAAGGTGGAGGAGTTTGGGGGAGAAGTAGCAAGGTGGAGGAGTTTGAGGGAGAAGTAGCAAGATGGAGGAGTTTGAGGGAGAAGGAGCAATGTGGAGGAGTTTGGGGAGAAGTAGCAAGGTGGAGGAGTTTAGCGGCGAAGTAGCAACGTGGAGGAGCTTGGGGGAGAAGTCGCAAGGTGGAGGAGTTTGGGGGAGAAGTAACAATGTGGAGGAGTTTGGGGAGAAGTAGCAAGGTGGAGGAGCTTGGGGAGAAGTAGCAAGGTGTAGGAGTTTGGGACAGAAGAAACAAGGTGGAGGAGTTTGGGGAGAAGTAGCAATGTGGAGGAGTTTGGGGGAGAAGTAACAAGGTGGAGGAGTTTGGGAGAAAAGCAGAAAGGTGGAGGAGTTTGGGGAGAAGTAGCAAGGTGGAGGAGTTTGGTGGAGAAGTAGCAAGGTGGAGTAGTTTGGGGGAGAAGTCGCAAGGTGGAGGAGTTTGGCGGAGAAGAAACAAGGTGGAGGAGTGTGGTTGAGAAGTGGCAAGGTGGAGGAGTTTGGGGGAGAAGTAGCAAGATGGAGGAGTTTGGGGGAGAAGTAGCAAGGTGGAGGAGTTTGAGGGAGTAGCAAGGTGGAGGATTTTGAGGGAGAAGTAGCAAGGTGGAGGAGTTTGTGGAGAAGTAGCAAGGTGGAGGAGTTTGAGGGAGAAGTAGCAACGTGGAGGAGTTTGAGGGAGAAGTAGCAAGGTGGAGCAGTTTGAGGGAGAAGTAGCAAGATGGAGGAGTTTGAGGGAGAAGTATGCAAGGTGGAGGAATTTGGGGGAGAAGTAGCAAGGTGGAGGAGTTTGGGGAGAAGTAGCAAGGTGGAGGAGTTTTGGGAGAAGTAGCAAGGTGTAGGAGTTTGGGAGAGAAGTAGCAAGGTGGAGGAGTTTGGGGGAGAAGTAACAAGGTGGAGGAGTTTGGGGAGAAGTAGCAAGGTGGAGGAGTTTGGGGAGAAGTAGCAAGGTGTAGGAGTTTGGGAGAGAAGTAGCAAGGTGGAGGAGTTTGGGGGAGAAGTAGACAGGTGGAAAAGTTTGAGGGAGAAGTATCAAACTGGAGGAGTTTGGGGGAGAAGTAACAAGGTGGAGGAGTTTGAGGTCGAAGTAGCAAGGTGGAGGAGTTTGGGAGAGAAGTAGCAAGGTGGAGGAGTTTGGGGGAGAAGTAGACAGGTGGAAAAGTTTGAGGGAGAAGTATCAAGCTGGAGGAGTTTGGGGGAGAAGTAACAAGGTGGAGGAGTTTGAGGTCGAAGTAGCAAGGTGGAGGAGTTTGGGGGAGAAGTAGCAAGGTGGAGGAGTTTGGGGGAGAAGTAGCAAGGTGGATGAGTTTGAGGGAGAAGTAGCAAGGTGGAGGAGTTTGGGGGAGACGTAGCAAGGTGGAGGAGTTTGGGGAGAAGTAGCAAGGTGGAGGAGTTTGGGGAGAAGTAGCAAGGTGGAGGAGTTTGGGGGAGAATTAGCAAGTTGGAGGAGTTTGGGGGAGGAGTAGCAAGGTGGAGGAGTTTGGGGGAAAAGTAGCAAGGTGGAGGAGTTTGGGGGAGAAGTAGCAAGGTGGAGGAGTTTGGGGGAGAAGTAGCAAGGTGGAGGAGTTTGAGGGAGAAGTAACAAGGTGGAGGAGTTTGGGGGAGAAGTAGCAAGGTGGAGCAGTTTGGGGGAGAAGTATCAAGGTGGAGGAGTTTGGGGGGAGAAGTAACAAGGTGGAGGAGTTTAGGGGAGAAGTAACAAGGTGGAGGAGTTTGAGGGAGAAGTAGCAAGGTGGAGGAGTTTGGGGGAGAAGTAGCAAGGTGGAGGAGTTTGGGGGAGAAGTAGCAAGGTGGAGGAGTTTCAGGGAGAAGTCGCAAGGTGGAGGAGTTTGGGGGAGTAGTAGCAAGGTGGAGGAGTTTGGGGGAGAAGTACCAAGGTGGAGGAGTTTGAGGGAGAAGTAGCAAGATGGAGGAGTTTGTGGGAGAAGTAGCAAGGTGGAGGAGTTTGGGGAGAAGTAGCAAGGTGGAGGAGTTTGGGGGAGAAGTAACAAGGTAGAGGAGTTTGGGGAGAAGGAGCAACGTGGATGAGTTTGGGGGAGAAGTAACAAGGTGGAGGAGTTTGGGGGAGAAGTAGCAAGGTGGAGGAGTTTGGGGAGAAGTAGCAAGGTGGAGGAGTTTGGGGTAGAAGTAGCAAGGAGGAGTAGTTTGGGGGAGAGGTAGCAAGGTGGAGGAATTTGGGGGAGAAGTTACAAGGTGGAGGAGTGTGGGGGAGAAGTGGCAAGGTGGAGGAGCTTGGGGGAGAAGTAGCAAGGTGGAGGAGTTTGGGGGAGAAGTAGCAAGGTGGAGGAGTTTGGGAGAAGTTGCAACGTGGAGCAGTTTGAGGGAGAAGTAGCAAGGTGGAGGAGTTTCGGGGAGAAGTAGCAAGGTGGAGGAGTTTGGGGGAGAAGTAACAAGCTGGAGGAGTTTGAGGGAGAAGTCGCAAGGGGGAGGAGTTTGAGGGAGAAGTAGCAAGGTGGAGGAGTTTGGGGGAGAAGTTGCAAGGTGGAGGAGTTTGGGATAGAAGTAGCAAGGTGGAGGAGTTTGGGGGAGAAGTAGCAAGGTGGAGGAGTTTGAGGGAGGAGTAGCAAGATGGAGGAGTTTGAGGGAGAAGTAGCAATGTGGAGGAGTTTGGGGAGAAGTAGCAAGGTGGAGGAGTTTAGGGGAGAAGTAGCAACGTGGAGGAGTTTGGGGGAGAAGTAGCAAGGTGGAGGAGTTTGGGGGAGAAGTAACAAGGTGGAGGAGTTTGGGGAGAAGTAGCAAGGTGGAGGAGTTTGGGGAGAAGTAACAAGCTGGAGGAGTTTGAGGGAGAAGTAGCAAGGGGGAGGAGTTTGGGGTGAAGTAGCAAGGTGGAGGAGTTTGGGGGAGAAGATGCAAGGTGGAGGAGTTTGGGGAGAAGTAGCAAGGTGGAGGAGTTTAGGGGAGAAGCAGCAACGTGGAGGAGTTTGGGGGAGAAGTAGCAAGGTGGAGGAGTTTGGGGGAGAAGTAACAAGGTGGAGGAGTTTGGGGAGAAGTAGCAAGGTGGAGGAGTTTGGGGAGAAGTAGCAATGTGGAGGAGTTTGGGGAGAAGTAACAAGGTGGAGGAGGTTGGGAGAAAAGTAGAAAGGTGGAGGAGTTTGGGGAGAAGTAGCAAGGTGGAGGAGTTTGGTGGAGAAGTAGCAAGGTGGAGTAGTTTGGGGGAGAAGTAGCAAGGTGGAGGAGTTTGGGGGAGAAGTAACAAGCTGGAGGAGTGTGGTTGAGAAGTGGCAAGGTGGAGGAGTTTGGGGGAGAAGCAGCAAGGTGGATGAGTTTGAGGGAGAAGTAGCAAGGTGGAGGAGTTTGGGGGAGACGTAGCAAGGTGGAGGAGTTTGGGGAGAAGTAGCAAGGTGGAGGAGTTTGAGGGAGAAGTAGCAAGATGGAGAAGTTTAAGGGAGAAGTAGCAACGTGGAGGAGTTTGGGGGAGAAGTAGCAAGGTGGAGGAGTTTGGGGGAGGAGTAACAAGGTGGACGAGTTTGGGGAGAAGTAGCAAGGTGGAGGAGTTTGGGGGAGAAGTAACAAGGTGGAGGAGTTTGGGGGAGAAGTATCAAGGTGGAGAAGTTTGGGGAGAAGTAGCAAGGTGGAGGAGTTTGAGGGAGGAGCAAGGTGGAGGATTTTGAGGGAGAAGTAGCAAGGTGCAGGAGTTTGGGGAGAAGTAGCAAGGTGGAGGAGTTTGAGGGAGAAGTAGCAAGGTGGAGGAGTTTGAGGGAGAAGTAGCAAGGTGGAGGAGTTTGAGGGAGAAGTAGCAAGCTCCAGGAGATTGGGGGAGAAGTAGCAAGGTGGAGGAGTTTGGAGGAGAAGCAGCAAGGTGGAGGAGTTTG
Organism: Somniosus microcephalus; assembly: GCF_052327205.1. Classification (NCBI taxonomy): domain Eukaryota; kingdom Metazoa; phylum Chordata; class Chondrichthyes; order Squaliformes; family Somniosidae; genus Somniosus; species Somniosus microcephalus. Next base: position 121,286,841 of record NC_140992.1, read on the forward strand.
GGGGAGAAGTAGCAAGGTGGAGGAGTTTGGGGAGAAGTAGCAAGGTGGAGGAGTTTGAGGGAGAAGTAGCAAGGTGGAGGAGATTGAGGGAGAAGTTGCAAAGTGGAGGAATTTGAGGGAGAAGTCGCAAGTTGGAGGAGATTGGGGGAGAAGTAGCATGGTGGAGGAGTTTGAGGGAGAAGTACCAAGGTGGAGGAGTTTGGGGGAGAAGTAGCAAGGTGGAGGAGTTTGAGGGAGAAGTACCAAGGTGGAGGAGTTTGGGGGAGAAGTAGCAAGGTGGAGGAGTTTGAGGGAGAAGTAGCAAGATGGAGGAGTTTGGGGAGAAGTAGCAAGGTGTAGGAGTTTGGGGAGAAGTAGCAATGTGGAAGAGTTTGGGGGAGAATAACAAGGTGGAGGAGATTGGGAGAAAAGTAGAAAGGTGGAGGAGTTTGGGGAGAAGTAGCAAGGTGGAGGAGTTTGGTGGAGAAGTAGCAAGGTGGAGTAGTTTGGGGGAGAAGTAGCAAAGTGGAGCAGTTTGGGGGAGAAGTAACAAGGTGGAGGAGTGTGGTTGAGAAGTGGCACGGTGGAGGAGTCTGGGGGAGAGGTAGCAAGCTGGAGGAGTTTGGGGGAGAAGTAACAAGGTGGAGGAGCTTGAGGGAGAAGTAGCAAGGTTGAGGAGTTTGAGGGAGAAGTAGCAAGGTGGAGGAGTTTGGGGGAGAAGTAGCAAGGTGGAGGAGTTTAGGAGAGAAGTAGCAAGGTGGAGGAGTTTGGGGGAGAAGTAGACAGGTGGAAATGTTTGAGGGAGAAGTATGAAGCTGGAGGAGTTTGGGGGAGAAGTAAGAAGGTGGAGGAGTTTGAGGTCGAAGTAGCAAGGTGGAGGAGTTTGGGGGAGAAGTAGCAAGGTGGAGGAGTTTGGGGGAGAAGTAGAAAGGTGGATGAGTTTGAGGGAGAAGTAGCAAGGTGGAGGAGTTTGGGGGAGACGTAGCAAGGTGGAGGAGTTTGGGGAGAAGTAGCAAGGTGGAGGAGTTTGGGTAGAAGTAGCAAGGTGGAGGAGTTTGGGGGAGAATTAGCAAGGTGGAGGAGTTTGGGGGAGAAGTAGCAAGGTGGAGGAGTTTGGGGGAGACGTAGCAAGGTGGAGGAGTTTGGGGAGAAGTAGCAAGTTGGAGGAGTTTGGGGGAGGAGTAGCAAGGTGGAGGAGATTGGGGGAAAAGTAGCAAGGTGGAAGAGTTTGGGGGAGAAGTAGCAAGGTGGAGGAGTTTGGGGGAGAAGTAGCAAGGTGGAGGAGTTTGAGGGAGAAGTAACAAGGTGGAGGAGTTTGGGGGAGAAGTAGCAAGGTGGAGCAGTTTGGGGGAGAAGTAGCAAGGTGGAGGAGTTTGGGGGGAGAAGTAACAAGGTGGAGGAGTTTAGGGGAGAAGTAGCAAGGTGGAGGAGTTTGGGGGAGAAGTAGCAAGGTGGAGGAGTTTGAGGGAGGAGTAGCAAGATGGAGGAGTTTGAGGGAGAAGTAGCAATGTGGAGGAGTTTGGGGAGAAGTAGCAAGGTGGAGGAGTTTAGGGGAGAAGTCACAACGTGGAGGAGTTTGGGGGAGAAGTAGCAAGGTGGAGGAGTTTGGGGGAGAAGTAACAAGGTGGAGGAGTTTGGGGAGAAGGAGCAAGGTGGAGGAGTTTGGGGAGAAGTAGCAATGTGGAGGAGTTTGGGGAGAAGTAACAAGGTGGAGGAGGTTGGGAGAAAAGTAGAAAGGTGGAGGAGTTTGGGGAGAAGTAGCAAGGTGGAGGAGTTTGGTGGAGAAGTAGCAAGGTGGAGTAGTTTGGGGGAGAAGTAGCAAGGTGGAGGAGTTTGGGGGAGAAGTAACAAGCTGGAGGAGTGTGGTTGAGAAGTGGCAAGGTGGAGGAGTTTGGGGGAGAAGCAGCAAGGTGGATGAGTTTGAGGGAGAAGTAGCAAGGTGGAGGAGTTTGGGGGAGACGTAGCAAGGTGGAGGAGTTTGGGGAGAAGTAGCAAGGTGGAGGAGTTTGGGGGAGAAGTAGCGAGATGGAGAAGTTTGAGGGAGAAGAAGCAATGTGGAGGAGTTTGGGGAGAAGTAGCAAGGTGGAGGAGTTTGAGGGAGAAGTAGCAACGTGGAGGAGTTTGGGGGAGAAGTAGCAAGGTGGAGGAGTTTGGGGGAGGAGTAACAAGGTGGACGAGTTTGGGGAGAAGTAGCAAGGTGGAGGAGTTTGGGGGAGAAGTAGCAAGGTGGAGGAGTTTGGGGGAGAAGTAGCAAGGTGGAGGAGTTTGGGGGAGAAGTAGCAAGGTGGAGGAGTTTGAGGGAGAAGTAACAAGGTGGAGGAGTTTGGGGGAGAAGTAGCAAGGTGGAGGAGTTTGGGGGAGAAGTAGCAAGGTGGAGGAGTTTGGGGGGAGAAGTAACAAGGTGGAGGAGTTTAGGGGAGAAGTAACAAGGTGGAGGAGTTTGAGGGAGAAGTAGCAAGGTGGAGGAGTTTGGGGGAGAAGTAATAAGGTGGAGGAGTTTGGGGGACAAGTATCAAGGTGGAGGCGTTTGGGGGAGAAGTAGCAAGGTGGAGGAGTTTGGGGGAGAAGTAGCAAGGTGGAGGAGTTTCAGGGAGAAGTCGCAAGGTGGAGGAGTTTGGGGGAGTAGTAGCAAGGTGGAGGAGTTTGGGGGAGAAGTAGCAAGGTGGAGGAGTTTGAGGGAGAAGTAGCAAGATGGAGGAGTTTGTGGGAGAAGTAGCAAGGTGGAGGAGTTTGGGGAGAAGTAGCAAGGTGGAGGAGTTTGGGGGAGAAGTAACAAGGTAGAGGAGTTTGGGGAGAAGTAGCAACGTGGAGGAGTTTGGGGGAGAAGTAACAAGGTGGAGGAGTTTGGGGGAGAAGTAGCAAGGTGGAGGAGTTTGGGGAGAAGTAGCAAGGTGGAGGAGTTTGGGGGAGAAGTAGCAAGGTGGAGGAGTTTGGGAGAAGTAGCAACGTGGAGGAGTTTGAGGGAGAAGTAGCAAGGTGGAGGAGTTTGGGGGAGAAGTAGCAAGGTGGTGGAGTTTGGGGGAGAAGTAACAAGCTGGAGGAGTTTGAGGGAGAAGTAGCAAGGGGGAGGAGTTTGAGGGAGAAGTAGCAAGGTGGAGGAGTTTGGGGTGAAGTAGCAAGGTGGAGGAGTTTGGGGGAGAAGTTGCAAGGTGGAGGAGTTTGGGGGAGAAGTAGCAAGGTGGAGGAGTTTGGGGGAGAAGTAGCAAGGTGGAGGAGTTTGAGGGAGGAGTAGCAAGATGGAGGAGTTTGAGGGAGAAGTAGCAATGTGGAGGTGTTTGGGGAGAAGTAGCAAGGTGGAGGAGTTTAGGGGAGAAGTAGCAACGTGGAGGAGTTTGGGGGAGAAGTAGCAAGGTGGAGGAGTTTGGGGGAGAAGTAACAAGGTGGAGGAGTTTGGGGAGAATTAGCAAGGTGGAGGAGTTTGGGGAGAAGTAGCAATGTGGAGGAGTTTGGGGAGAAGTAACAAGGTGGAGGAGGTTGGGAGAAAAGTAGAAAGGTGGAGAAGTTTGGGGAGAAGTAGCAAGGTGGAGGAGTTTGGGGGAGACGTCGCAAGGTGGAGGAGTTTGGGGAGAAGTAGCAAGGTGGAGGAGTTTGGGGAGAAGTAGCAAGGTGGGGGAGTTTGGGGGAGAAGTAGCAAGGTGGAGGAGTTTGGGGGAGGAGTAGCAAGGTGGAGGATTTTGGGGGAAAAGTAGCAAGGTGGAGGAGTTTGGGGGAGAAGTAGCAAGGTGGAGGAGTTTGGAGGGAGAAGTAGCAAGGTGGAGGAGTTTGAGGGAGAAGTAGCAAGGTGGAGGACTTTGGGGAGAAGTAGCAAGGTGGAGCAGTTTGAGGGAGAAGTAGCAAGGTGGAGGAGTTTGGGGGAGAAGTAGACAAGTGGAAAAGTTTGAGGGAGAAGTATCAAGCTGGAGGAGTTTCGGGGAGAAGTAACAAGGTGGAGGAGTTTGAGGGCGAAGTAGCAAGGTGGAGGAGTTTGGGGGAGAATTAGTAAGGTGGAGGAGTTTGGGGGAGAATTAGCAAGGTGGAGGAGTTTGGGGGAGAAGTAGCAAGGTGGAGGAGTTTGGGGGAGAAGTAGCAAGGTGGATGAGTTTGAGGGAGAAGTAGCAAGGTGGAGGAGTTTGGGGGAGACGTAGCAAGGTGGAGGAGTTTGGGGGAGAAGTAGCAAGGTGCAGGAGTTTGGGAGAGAAGAAACAAGGTGGAGGAGTTTGGGGAGAAGTAGCAATGTGGAGGAGTTTGGGGGAGAAGTAACAAGGTGGAGGAGGTTGGGAGAAAAGTAGAAAGGTGGAGGAGTTTGGGGAGAAGTAGCAAGGTGGAGGAGTTTGGTGGAGAAGTAGCAAGGTGGAGTAGTTTGAGGGAGAAGGAGCAATGTGGAGGAGTTTGGGGAGAAGTAGCAAGGTGGAGGAGTTTAGCGGAGAAGTAGCAACGTGGAGGAGTTTGGGGGAGAAGTAGCAAGGTGGAGGAGTTTGGGGGAGAAGTAACAATGTGGAGGAGTTTGGGGAGAAGTAGCAAGGTGGAGGAGCTTGGGGAGAAGTAGCAAGGTGTAGGAGTTTGGGACAGAAGAAACAAGGTGGAGGAGTTTGGGGAGAAGTAGCAATGTGGAGGAGTTTGGGGGAGAAGTAACAAGGTGGAGGAGTTTGGGAGAAAAGCAGAAAGGTGGAGGAGTTTGGGGAGAAGTAGCAAGGTGGAGGACTTTGGTGGAGAAGTAGCAAGGTGGAGTAGTTTGGGGGAGAAGTAGCAAGGTGGAGGAGTTGGGGGGAGAAGTAACAAGGTGGAGGAGTGTGGTTGAGAAGTGGCAAGGTGGAGGAGTTTGGGGGAGAAGTAGCAAGATGGAGGAGTTTGGGGGAGAAGTAGCAAGGTGGAGGAGTTTGAGGGAGTAGCAAGGTGGAGGACTTTGAGGGAGAAGTAGCAAGGTGGAGGAGTTTGGGGAGAAGTAGCAAGGTGGAGGAGTTTGAGGGAGAAGTAGCAACGTGGAGGAGTTTGAGGGAGAAGTAGCAAGGTGGAGCAGTTTGAGGGAGAAGTAGCAAGATGGAGGAGTTTGAGGGAGAAGTAGCAATGTGGAAGAGTTTGGGGAGAACTAGCAAGGTGGAGGAGTTTGAGGGAGAAGTATGCAAGGTGGAGGAATTTGGGGGAGAAGTAGCAAGGTGGAGAAGTTTGGGGGAGAAGTAACAAGGTGGAGGAGTTTGGGGAGAAGTAGCAAGGTGGAGGAGTTTGGGGAGAAGTAGCAAGGTGTAGGAGTTTGGGAGAGAAGTAGCAAGGTGGAGGAGTTTGGGGGAGAAGTAGACAGGTGGAAAAGTTTGAGGGAGAAGTATCAAGCTGGAGGAGTTTGGGGGAGAAGTAACAAGGTGGAGGAGTTTGAGGTCGAAGTAGCAAGGTGGAGGAGTTTGGGAGAGACATAGCAAGGTAGAGGAGTTTGGGGGAGAAGTAGAGAGGTGGAAAAGTTTGAGGGAGAAGTATCAAGCTGGAGGAGTTTGGGGGAGAAGTAACAACGTGGAGGAGTTTGAGGTCGAAGTAGCAAGGTAGAGGAGTTTGGGGGAGAAGTAGCAAGGTGGAGGAGTTTGGGGGAGAAGTAGCAAGGTGGATGAGTTTGAGGGAGAAGTAGCAAGGTGGTGGAGTTTGGGGGAGACGTAGCAAGGTGGAGGAGTTTGGGGAGAAGTAGCAAGGTGGAGGAGTTTGGGGAGAAGTAGCAAGGTGGAGGAGTTTGGGGGAGAATTAGCAAGTTGGAGGAGTTTGGGGGAGGAGTAGCAAGGTGGAGGAGTTTGGGGGAAAAGTAGCAAGGTGGAGGAGTTTGGGGGAGAAGTAGCAAGGTGGAGGAGTTTGGGGGAGAAGTAGCAAGGTGGAGGAGTTTGAGGGAGAAGTAACAAGGTGGAGGAGTTTGAGGGAGAAGTAGCAAGGTGGAGCAGTTTGGCGGAGAAGTAGCAAGGTGGAGGAGTTTGGGGGGAGAAGTAACAAGGTGGAGGAGTTTAGGGGATAAGTAACAAGGTGGAGGAGTTTGAGGGAGAAGTAGCAAGGTGGAGGAGTTTGGGGGAGAAGTAATAAGGTGGAGGAGTTTGGGGGACAAGTATCAAGGTGGAGGAGTTTTGGGAGAAGTAGCAAGGTGGAGGAGTTTGGGGGAGAAGTAGCAAGGTGGAGGAGTTTGGGGGAAAAGTAGCAAGGTGGAGGAGTTTCAGGGAGAAGTCGCAAGGTGGAGGAGTTTGGGGGAGTAGTAGCAAGGTGTAGGAGTTTGGGGGAGAAGTAGCAAGGTGGAGGAGTTTGAGGGAGAAGTAGCAAGATGGAGGAGTTTGTGGGAGAAGTAGCAAGGTGGAGGAGTTTGGGGAGAAGTAGCAAGGTGGAGGAGTTTGGGGGAGAAGTAACAAGGTAGAGGAGTTTGGGGAGAAGTAGCAACGTGGAGGAGTTTGGGGGAGAAGTAACAAGGTGGAGGAGTTTGGGGGAGAGGTAGCAAGGTGGAGGAGTTTCGGGAGAAGTAGCAAGGTGGAGGAGTTTGGGGGAGAAGTAGCAAGGTGGAGGATTTTGAGGGAGAAGTAACAAGGTGGAGGAGTTTGGTGGAGAAGTAGCAAGGTGGAGCAGTTTGGGGGAGAAGTAGCAAGGTGGAGGAGTTTGAGGGAGGAGTAACAAGGTGGAGGAGTTTGGGGGAGAAGTAGCAAGGTGGAGGAGTTTGGGGGAGAAGTAGCAAGGTGGAGGAGTTTGGGGGAGAAGTAACAAGGTGGAGGAGTTTGGGGGAGAAGTAAAAAGGTGGAGGAGTTTGAGGGAGAAGTAGCAAGGTGGAGGAGTTTGGGGGAGAAGTAATAAGGTGGAGGAGTTTGGGGGACAAGTAACAAGGTGGAGGAGTTTTGGGAGAAGTAGCAAGGTGGAGGAGTTTGGGGGAGAAGTAGCAAGGTGGAGGAGTTTGGGGGAGAAGTAGCAAGGTGGAGGAGTTTGGGGGAGAAGTAGCAAGATGGAGGAGTTTGAGGGAGAAGTCGCAAGGTGGAGGAGTTTGGGGGAGTAGTAGCAAGGTGGAGGAGTTTGGGGGAGAAGTAGCAAGGTGGAGGAGTTTGAGGGAGAAGTAGCAAGATGGAGGAGTTTGTGGGAGAAGTAGCAAGGTGGAGGAGTTTGGGGAGAAGTAGCAAGGTGGAGGAGTTTGGGGAAGAAGTAACAAGGTAGAGGAGTTTGGGGAGAAGTAGCAACGTGGAGGAGTTTGGGGGAGAAGTAACAAGGTGGAGGAGTTTGGGGAAGAATTAGGAAGGTGGAGGAGTTTGGGGAGAAGTAGCAAGGTGGAGGAGTTTGGGGTTGAAGTAGCAAGGAGGAGTAGTTTGGGGGAGAGGTAGCAAGGTGGAGGAATTTGGGGTAGAAGTGGCAAGGTGGAGGAGTTTGGGGGAGAAGTAGCAAGGCGGAGGAGTTTGGGGGAGAAGTCGCAAGGTGGAGGAGTTTGGGGGAGAAGTAACAAGCTGGAGGAGTTTGAGGGAAAAGTAGCAATGTGGAGGAGTTTGGGGAGAAGTAGCAAGGTGGAGGAGTTTGGGAGAAAAGTAGAAAGGTGGAGGAGTTTGGGTGAAGTAGCAAGGTGGAGGAGTTTGGTGGAGGAGTAGCAAGGTGGAGTAGTTTGGGGGAGAAGTAGCAAGGTGGAGGAGTTTGGGGGAGAAGTAACAAGGTGCAAGGTGGAGGAGTGTGGTTGAGAAGTGGCAAGGTGGAGGAGTTTGGGGGAGAAGTAGCAAGGTGAAGGAGTTTGGGGGAGAAGTAGCAAGGTGGAGGAGTTTGAGGGAGTAGCAAGGTGGAGGATTTTGAGGGAGAAGTAGCAAGGTGGAGGAGTTTGGGGAGAAGTAGCAAGGTGGAGGAGTTTGAGGGAGAAGTAGCAAGGTGGAGGAGTTTGAGGGAGAAGTAGCAAGGTGGAGGAGTTTGAGGGAGAAGTAGCAAGGTGGAGGAGTTTGAGGGAGAATTAGCAATGTGGAGATGTTTGGGGGAGAAGTAGCAAGGTGGAGGAGTTTGAGGGAGAAGTATGCAAGGTGGAGGAATTTGGGGGAGAAGTAGCAAGGTGGAGGAGTTTGGGGGAGAAGTAACAAGGTGGAGGAGATTGGGGAGAAGTAGCAAGGTGGAGGAGTTTGGGGAGAAGTAGCAAGGTGTAGGAGTTTGGGAGAGAAGTAGCAAGGTGGAGGAGTTTGGGGGAGAAGTAGACAGGTGGAGGAGTTTGAGGGAGAAGTATCAAGCTGGAGGAGTTTGGGGGAGAAGTAACATGGTGGAGGAGTTTGAGGGCGGTGTAGCAAGGTGGAGGAGTTTGGGGCAGAATCAGCAAGGTGGAGGAGTTTGGGGGAGAAGTAACAAGGTGGAGGAGTTTGGGGAAGAAGTAGCAAGGTGGAGGAGTTTGGGGAGAAGTAGCAAGGTGGAGGAGTTTGGGGTAGAAGTAGCAAGGAGGAGTAGTTTGGGGGAGAGGTAGCAAGGTGGAGGAATTTGGGGGAGAAGTTACAAGGTGGAGGAGTGTGGGGGAGAAGTGGCAAGGTGGAGGAGTTTGGGGGAGAAGTAGCAAGGTGGAGGAGTTTGGGGGAGAAGTAGCAAGGTGGAGGAGTTTGGGGGAGAAGTAACAAGCTGGAGGAGTTTGAGGGAGAAGTTGCAATGTGGAGGAGTTTGGGGAGAAGTAGCAAGATGGAGGAGTTTGAGGGCGAAGTAGCAAGGTGGAGGAGTTTGGGGGAGAAGTAGCAAGGTGGAGGAGTTTGGGGGAGAAGTAGCAAGGTGGAGGAGTTTCAGGGAGAAGTCGCAAGGTGGAGGAGTTTGGGGGAGTAGTAGCAAGGTGGAGGAGTTTGGGGGAGAAGTAGCAAGGTGGAGGAGTTTGAGGGAGAAGTAGCAAGATGGAGGAGTTTGTGGGAGAAGTAGCAAGGTGGAGGAGTTTGGGGAGAAGTAGCAATGTGGAGGAGTTTGGGGGAGAAGTAACAAGGTAGAGGAGTTTGGGGAGAAATAGCAACGTGGAGGAATTTGGGGGAGAAGTAACAAGGTGGAGGAGTTTGGGGGAGAAGTAGCAAGGTGGAGGAGTTTGGGGAGAAGTAGCAAGGTGGAGGTGTTTGGGGTAGAAGTAGCAAGGAGGAGTAGTTTGGGGGAGAGGTAGCAAGGTGGAGGAATTTGGGGGAGAAGTTACAAGGTGGAGGAGTGTGGGGGAGAAGTGGCAAGGTGGAGGAGTTTGGGGGAGAAGTAGCAAGGTGGAGGAGATTGGGGGAGAAGTAGCAAGGTGGAGGAGTTTGGGAGAAGTAGCAACGTGGAGGAGTTTGAGGGAGAAGTAGCAAGGTGGAGGAGTTTGGGGGAGAAGTAGCAAGGTGGAGGAGTTTGGGGGAGAAGTAACAAGCTGGAGGAGTTTGAGGGAGAAGTAGCAAGGGGGAGGAGTTTGAGGGAGAAGTAGCAAGGTGGAGGAGTTTGGGGTGAAGTAGCAAGGTGGAGGAGTTTGGGGGAGAAGTTGCAAGGTGGAGGAGTTTATTGGGAGAAGTAGCAAGGTGGAGGAGTTTGGGGGAGAAGTAGCAAGGTGGAGGAGTTGAGGGAGTAGCAAGGTGGAGGATTTTGAGGGAGAAGTAGCAAGGTGGAGGAGTTTGTGGAGAAGTAGCAAGGTGGAAGAGTTTGAGGGAGAAGTAGCAAGGTGGAGGAGTTTGAGGGAGAAGTAGCAAGGTGGAGGAGTTTGGGGGAGAAGTAGACAAGTGGAAAAGTTTGAGGGAGAAGTATCAAGCTGGAGGAGTTTCGGGGAGAAGTAACAAGGTGGAGGAGTTTGAGGGCGACGTAGCAAGGTGGAGGAGTTTGGGGGAGAATTAGTAAGGTGGAGGAGTTTGGGGGAGAATTAGCAAGGTGGAGGAGTTTGGGGGAGAAGTAGCAAGGTGGAGGAGTTTGGGGGAGAAGTAGCAAGGTGGATGAGTTTGAGGGAGAAGTAGCAAGGTGGAGGCGTTTGGGGGAGACGTAGCAAGGTGGAGAAGTTTGGGGAGAAGTAGCAAGGTGGAGGACTTTGGGGAGAATTAGCAAGGTGGAGGAGTTTGGGGGAGAAGTAGCAAGGTGGAGGAGTTTGGGGGAGGAGTAGCAAGGTGGAGGAGTTTGGGGGAAAAGTAGCAAGGTGGAGGAGTTTGGGGGAGAAGTAGCAAGGTGGAGGAGTTTGGGGGAGAAGTAGCAAGGTGGAGGAGTTTGAGGGAGAAGTAGCAAGGTGGAGGAGTTTGGGGAGAAGTAGCAAGGTGGAAGAGTTTGAGGGAGAAGTAGCAAGGTGGAGGAGTTTGAGGGAGAAGTAGCAAGGTGGAGGAGTTTGGGGGAGAAGTAGACAAGTGGAAAAGTTTGAGGGAGAAGTATCAAGCTGGAGGAGTTTCGGGGAGAAGTAACAAGGTGGAGGAGTTTGAGGGCGAAGTAGCAAGGTGGAGGAGTTTGGGGGAGTATTAGTAAGGTGGAGGAGTTTGGGGGAGAATTAGCAAGGTGGAGGAGTTTGGGGGAGAAGTAGCAAGGTGGAGGAGTTTGGGGGAGAAGTAGCAAGGTGGATGAGTTTGAGGGAGAAGTAGCAAGGTGGAGGAGTTTGGGGGAGAAGTAGCAAGGTGTAGGAGTTTGGGAGAGAAGAAACAAGGTGGAGGAGTTTGGGGAGAAGTAGCAATGTGGAGGAGTTTGGGGGAGAAGTAACAAGGTGGAGGAGGTTGGGAGAAAAGTAGAAAGGTGGAGGAGTTTGGGGAGAAGTAGCAAGGTGGAGGAGTTTGGTGGAGAAGTAGCAAGGTGGAGTAGTTTGAGGGAGAAGGAGCAATGTGGAGGAGTTTGGGGAGAAGTAGCAAGGTGGAGGAGTTTAGCGGAGAAGTCGCAACGTGGAGGAGTTTGGGGGAGAAGTAGCAAGGTGGAGGAGTTTGCGGGAGAAGTAACAATGTGGACGAGTTTGGGGAGAAGTAGCAAGGTGGAGGAGCTTGGGGAGAAGTAGCAAGGTGTAGGAGTTTGGGACAGAAGAAACAAGGTGGAGGAGTTTGGGGAGAAGTAGCAATGTGGAGGAGTTTGGGGGAGAAGTAGCAAGGTGGAGGAGTTTGGGGGAGAAGTAGCAAGATGGAGGAGTTTGGGGGAGAAGTAGCAAGGTGGAGGAGTTTGAGGGAGAAGTAGCAACGTGGAGGAGTTTGAGGGAGAAGTAGCAAGGTGGAGCAGTTTGAGGGAGAAGTAGCAAGGTGGAGGAGTTTGGGGAGAAGTAGCAAGGTGGAGGAGTTTGAGGGAGAAGTAGCAACGTGGAGGAGTTTGAGGGAGAAGTAGCAAGGTGGAGCAGTTTGAGGGAGAAGTAGCAAGATGGAGGAGTTTGAGGGAGAAGTAGCAATGTGGAAGAGTTTGGGGAGAAGTAGCAAGGTGGAGGAGTTTGAGGGAGAAGTATGCAAGGTGGAGGAATTTGGGGGAGAAGTAGCAAGGTGGAGGAGTTTGGGGGAGAAGTAACAAGGTGGAGGAGTTTGGGGAGAAGCAGCAAGATGGAGGAGTTTGGGGAGAAGTAGCAAGGTTTCGGAGTTTGGGAGAGAAGTAGCAAGGTGGAGGAGTTTGGGGGAGAAGTAGACAGGTGGAAAAGTTTGAGGGAGAAGTATCAAGCTGGAGGAGTTTGGGGGAGAAGTAACAAGGTGGAGGAGTTTGAGGTCGAAGTAGCAAGGTGGAGGAGTTTGGGAGAGAAGTAGCAAGGTGGAGGAGTTTGGGGGAGAAGTAGCAAGGTGGATGAGTTTGAGGGAGACGTATCAAGCTGGAGGAGTTTGGGGGAGAAGTAACAAGGTGGAGGAGTTTGAGGTCGAAGTAGCAAGGTGAAGGAGTTTGGGGGAGAAGTAGCAAGGTGGAGGAGTTTGGGGGAGAAGTAGCAAGGTGGATGAGTTTGAGGGAGAAGTAGCAAGGTGGAGGAGTTTGGGGGAGATGTAGCAAGGTGGAGGAGTTTGGGGAGAAGTAGCAAGGTGGAGGAGTTTGGGGAGAAGTAGCAAGGTGGAGGAGTTTGGGGGAGAATTAGCAAGTTGGAGGAGTTTGGGGGAGGAGTAGCAAGGTGGAGGAGTTTGGGGGAAAAGTAGCAAGGTGGAGGAGTTTGGGGGAGAAGTAGCAAGGTGGAGGAGTTTGGGGGAGAAGTAGCAAGGTGGAGGAGTTTGAGGGAGAAGTAACAAGGTGGAGGAGTTTGGGGGAGAAGTAGCAAGGTGGAGCAGTTTGGGGGAGAAGTAGCAAGGTGGAGGAGATTGGGGGGAGAAGTAACAAGGTGGAGGAGTTTAGGGGAGAAGTAACAAGGTGGAGGAGTTTGAGGGAGAAGTAGCAAGGTGGAGGAGTTGGGGGAGAAGTAATAAGGTGGAGGAGTTTGGGGGACAAGTATCAAGGTGGAGGAGTTTTGGGAGAAGTAGCAAGGTGGAGGAGTTTGGGGGAGAAGTAGCAAGGTGTAGGAGTTTGGGAGAGAAGAAACAAGGTGGAGGAGTTTGGGGAGAAGTAGCAATGTGGAGGAGTTTGGGGGAGAAGTAACAAGGTGGAGGAGGTTGGGAGAAAAGTAGAAAGGTGGAGGAGTTTGGGGAGAAGTAGCAAGGTGGAGGAGTTTGGTGGAGAAGTAGCAAGGTGGAGTAGTTTGAGGGAGAAGGAGCAATGTGGAGGAGTTTGGGGAGAAGTAGCAAGGTGGAGGAGTTTAGCGGAGAAGTCGCAACGTGGAGGAGTTTGGGGGAGAAGTAGCAAGGTGGAGGAGTTTGCGGGAGAAGTAGCAAGGTGGAGGAGTTTGGGGAGAAGTAGCAAGGTGGAGGAGTTTGAGGGAGAAGTAGCAACGTGGAGGAGTTTGAGGGAGAAGTAGCAAGGTGGAGCAGTTTGAGGGAGAAGTAGCAAGATGGAGGAGTTTGAGGGAGAAGTAGCAATGTGGAAGAGTTTGGGGAGAAGTAGCAAGGTGGAGGAGTTTGAGGGAGAAGTATGCAAGGTGGAGGAATTTGGGGGAGAAGTAGCAAGGTGGAGGAGTTTGGGGGAGAAGTAACAAGGTGGAGGAGTTTGGGGAGAAGTAGCAAGGTGGAGGAGTTTGGGGAGAAGAAGCAAGGTGTCGGAGTTTGGGAGAGAAGTAGCAAGGTGGAGGAGTTTGGGGGAGAAGTAGACAGGTGGAAAAGTTTGAGGGAGAAGTATCAAGCTGGAGGAGTTTGGGGGAGAAGTAACAAGGTGGAGGAGTTTGAGGTCGAAGTAGCAAGGTGGAGGAGTTTGGGAGAGAAGTAGCAAGGTGGAGGAGTTTGGGGGAGAAGTAGCAAGGTGGATGAGTTTGAGGGAGAAGTATCAAGCTGGAGGAGTTTGGGGGAGAAGTAACAAGGTGGAGGAGTTTGAGGTCGAAGTAGCAAGGTGAAGGAGTTTGGGGGAGAAGTAGCAAGGTGGAGGAGTTTGGGGGAGAAGTAGCAAGGTGGATGAGTTTGAGGGAGAAGTAGCAAGGTGGAGGAGTTTGGGGGAGATGTAGCAAGGTGGAGGAGTTTGGGGAGAAGTAGCAAGGTGGAGGAGTTTGGGGAGAAGTAGCAAGGTGGAGGAGTTTGGGGGAGAATTAGCAAGTTGGAGGAGTTTGGGGGAGGAGTAGCAAGGTGGAGGAGTTTGGGGGAAAAGTAGCAAGGTGGAGGAGTTTGGGGGAGAAGTAGCAAGGTGGAGGAGTTTGGGGGAGAAGTAGCAAGGTGGAGGAGTTTGAGGGAGAAGTAACAAGGTGGAGGAGTTTGGGGGAGAAGTAGCAAGGTGGAGCAGTTTGGGGGAGAAGTAGCAAGGTGGAGGAGATTGGGGGGAGAAGTAACAAGGTGGAGGAGTTTAGGGGAGAAGTAACAAGGTGGAGGAGTTTGAGGGAGAAGTAGCAAGGTGGAGGAGTTTGGGGGAGAAGTAATAAGGTGGAGGAGTTTGGGGGACAAGTATCAAGGTGGAGGAGTTTTGGGAGAAGTAGCAAGGTGGAGGAGTTTGGGGGAGAAGTAGCAAGGTGGAGGAGTTTGGGGGAGAAGTAGCAAGGTGGAGGAGTTTGAGGGAGAAGTAGCAAGATGGAGGAGTTTGTGGGAGAAGTAGCAAGGTGGAGGAGTTTGGGGAGAAGTAGCAAGGTGGAGGAGTTTGGGGGAGAAGTAACAAGGTAGAGGAGTTTGGGGAGAAGTAGCAACGTGGAGGAGTTTGGGGGAGAAGTAACAAGGTGGAGGAGTTTGGGGGAGAAGTAGCAAGGTGGAGGAGTTTGGGGAGAAGTAGCAAGGTGGAGGAGTTTGGGGTAGAAGTAGCAAGGAGGAGTAGTTTGGGGGAGAGGTAGCAAGGTGGAGGAATTTGGGGGAGAAGTTACAAGGTGGAGGAGTGTGGGGGAGAAGTGGCAAGGTGGAGGAGTTTGGGGGAGAAGTAGCAAGGTGGAGGAGTTTGGGGGAGAAGTAGCAAGGTGGAGGAGTTTGGGGGAGAAGTAGCAAGGTGGATGAGTTTGAGGGAGAAGTAGCAAGGTGGAGGAGTTTGGGGGAGACGTAGCAAGGTGGAGGAGTTTGGGGGAGAAGTAGCAAGGTGTAGGAGTTTGGGAGAGAAGAAACAAGGTGGAGGAGTTTGGGGAGAAGTAGCAGTGTGGAGGAGTTTGGGGGAGAAGTAACAAGGTGGAGGAGGTGGGGGGAAAAGTAGAAAGGTGGAGGAGTTTGGGGAGAAGTAGCAAGGTGGAGGAGTTTGGTGGAGAAGTAGCAAGGTGGAGTAGTTTGAGGGAGAAGGAGCAATGTGGAGGAGTTTGCGGAGAAGTAGCAAGGTGGAGGAGTTTAGCGGAGAAGTAGCAACGTGGAGGAGTTTGGGGGAGAAGTAGCAAGGTGGAGGAGTTTGCGGGAGAAGTAACAATGTGGAGGAGTTTGGGGAGAAGTAGCAAGGTGGAGGAGCATGGGGAGAAGTAGCAAGGTGTAGGAATTTGGGACAGAAGAAACAAGGTGGAGGAGTTTGGGGAGAAGTAGCAATGTGGAGGAGTTTGGGGGAGAAGTAGCAAGGTGGAGGAGTTTGGGGGAGAAGTAACAAGGTGGAGGAGTGTGGTTGAGAAGTGGCAAGGTGGAGGAGTTTGGGGGAGAAGTAGCAAGATGGAGGAGTTTGGGGGAGAAGTAGCAAGGTGGAGGAGTTTGAGGGAGTAGCAAGGTGGAGGATTTTGAGGGAGAAGTAGCAAGGTGGAGGAGTTTGGGGAGAAGTAGCAAGGTGGAGGAGTTTGAGGGAGAAGTAGCAACGTGGAGGAGTTTGAGGGAGAAGTAGCAAGGTGGAGCAGTTTGAGGGAGAAGTAGCAAGATGGAGGAGTTTGAGGGAGAAGTAGCAATGTGGAAGAGTTTGGGGAGAAGTAGCAAGGTGGAGGAGTTTGAGGGAGAAGTATGCAAGGTGGAGGAATTTGGGGGAGAAGTAGCAAGGTGGAGGAGTTTGGGGGAGAAGTAACAAGGTGGAGGAGTTTGGGGAGAAGTAGCAAGGTGGAGGAGTTTGGGGAGAAGTAGCAAGGTGTCGGAGTTTGGGAGAGAAGTAGCAAGGTGGAGGAGTTTGGGGGAGAAGTAGACAGGTGGAAAAGTTTGAGGGAGAAGTATCAAGCTGGAGGAGTTTGGGGGAGAAGTAACAAGGTGGAGGAGTTTGAGGTCGAAGTAGCAAGGTGGAGGAGTTTGGGAGAGAAGAAGCAAGGTGGAGGAGTTTGGGGGAGAAGTAGACAGGTGGAAAAGTTTGAGGGAGAAGTATCAAGCTGGAGGAGTTTGGGGGAGAAGTAACAAGGTGGAGGAGTTTGAGGTCGAAGTAGCAAGGTGAAGGAGTTTGGGGGAGAAGTAGCAAGGTGGAGGAGTTTGGGGGAGAAGTAGCAAGGTGGATGAGTTTGAGGGAGAAGTAGCAAGGTGGAGGAGTTTGGGGGAGACGTAGCAAGGTGGAGGAGTTTGGGGAGAAGTAGCAAGGTGGAGGAGTTTGGGGAGAAGTAGCAAGGTGGAGGAGTTTGGGGGAGAATTAGCAAGTTGGAGGAGTTTGGGGGAGGAGTAGCAAGGTGGAGGAGTTTGGGGGAAAAGTAGCAAGGTGTAGGAGTTTGGGGGAGAAGGAGCAAGGTGGAGGAGTTTGGGGGAGAAGTAGCAAGGTGGAGGAGTTTGAGGGAGAAGTAACAAGGTGGAGGAGTTTGGGGGAGAGGTAGCAAGGTGGAGCAGTTTGGGGGAGAAGTAGCAAGGTGGAGGAGTTTGGGGGGAGAAGTAACAAGGTGGAGGAGTTTAGGGGAGAAGTAACAAGGTGGAGGAGTTTGAGGGAGAAGTAGCAAGGTGGAGGAGTTTGGGGGAGAAGTAATAAGGTGGAGGAGTTTGGGGGACAAGTATCAAGGTGGAGGAGTTTTGGGAGAAGTAGCAAGGTGGAGGAGTTTGGGGGAGAAGTAGCAAGGTGGAGGAGTTTGGGGGAGAAGTAGCAAGGTGGAGGAGTTTCAGGGAGAAGTCGCAAGGTGGAGGAGTTTGGGGGAGTAGTAGCAAGGTGGAGGAGTTTGGGGGAGAAGTAGCAAGGTGGAGGCGTTTGAGGGAGAAGTAGCAAGATGGAGGAGTTTGTGGGAGAAGTAGCAAGGTGGAGGAGTTTGGGGAGAAGTAGCAAGGTGGAGGAGTTTGGGGGAGAAGTAACAAGGTAGAGGAGTTTGGGGAGAAGTAGCAACGTGGTGGAGTTTGGGGGAGAAGTAACAAGGTGGAGGAGTTTGGGGGACAAGTAGCAAGGTGGAGAAGTTTGGGGAGAAGTAGCAAGGTGGAGGAGTTTGGGGTAGAAGTAGCAAGGAGGAGTAGTTTGGGGGAGAGGTAGCAAGGTGGAGGAATTTGGGGGAGAAGTTACAAGGTGTAGGAGTGTGGGGGAGAAGTGGCAAGGTGGAGGAGTTTGGGGGAGAAGTAGCAAGGTGGAGGAGTTTGGGGGAGAAGTAGCAAGGTGGAGGAGTTTGGGAGAAGTAGCAACGTGGAGGAGTTGAGGGAGAAGTAGCAAGGTGGAGGAGTTTGGGGGAGAAGTAGCAAGGTGTAGGAGTTTGGGAGAGAAGAAACAAGGTGGAGGAGTTTGGGGAGAAGTAGCAGTGTGGAGGAGTTTGGGGGAGAAGTAACAAGGTGGAGGAGGTGGGGGGAAAAGTAGAAAGGTGGAGGAGTTTGGGGAGAAGTAGCAAGGTGGAGGAGTTTGGTGGAGAAGTAGCAAGGTGGAGTAGTTTGAGGGAGAAGGAGCAATGTGGAGGAGTTTGCGGAGAAGTAGCAAGGTGGAGGAGTTTAGCGGAGAAGTAGCAACGTGGAGGAGTTTGGGGGAGAAGTAGCAAGGTGGAGGAGTTTGCGGGAGAAGTAACAATGTGGAGGAGTTTGGGGAGAAGTAGCAAGGTGGAGGAGCATGGGGAGAAGTAGCAAGGTGTAGGAATTTGGGACAGAAGAAACAAGGTGGAGGAGTTTGGGGAGAAGTAGCAATGTGGAGGAGTTTGGGGGAGAAGTAGCAAGGTGGAGGAGTTTGGGGGAGAAGTAACAAGGTGGAGGAGTGTGGTTGAGAAGTGGCAAGGTGGAGGAGTTTGGGGGAGAAGTAGCAAGATGGAGGAGTTTGGGGGAGAAGTAGCAAGGTGGAGGAGTTTGAGGGAGTAGCAAGGTGGAGGATTTTGAGGGAGAAGTAGCAAGGTGGAGGAGTTTGGGGAGAAGTAGCAAGGTGGAGGAGTTTGAGGGAGAAGTAGCAACGTGGAGGAGTTTGAGGGAGAAGTAGCAAGGTGGAGCAGTTTGAGGGAGAAGTAGCAAGATGGAGGAGTTTGAGGGAGAAGTAGCAATGTGGAAGAGTTTGGGGAGAAGTAGCAAGGTGGAGGAGTTTGAGGGAGAAGTATGCAAGGTGGAGGAATTTGGGGGAGAAGTAGCAAGGTGGAGGAGTTTGGGGGAGAAGTAACAAGGTGGAGGAGTTTGGGGAGAAGTAGCATGGTGGAGGAGTTTGGGGAGAAGTAGCAAGGTGTCGGAGTTTGGGAGAGAAGTAGCAAGGTGGAGGAGTTTGGGGGAGAAGTAGACAGGTGGAAAAGTTTGAGGGAGAAGTATCAAGCTGGAGGAGTTTGGGGGAGAAGTAACAAGGTGGAGGAGTTTGAGGTCGAAGTAGCAAGGTGGAGGAGTTTGGGAGAGAAGAAGCAAGGTGGAGGAGTTTGGGGGAGAAGTAGACAGGTGGAAAAGTTTGAGGGAGAAGTATCAAGCTGGAGGAGTTTGGGGGAGAAGTAACAAGGTGGAGGAGTTTGAGGTCGAAGTAGCAAGGTGAAGGAGTTTGGGGGAGAAGTAGCAAGGTGGAGGAGTTTGGGGGAGAAGTAGCAAGGTGGATGAGTTTGAGGGAGAAGTAGCAAGGTGGAGGAGTTTGGGGGAGACGTAGCAAGGTGGAGGAGTTTGGGGAGAAGTAGCAAGGTGGAGGAGTTTGGGGAGAAGTAGCAAGGTGGAGGAGTTTGGGGGAGAATTAGCAAGTTGGAGGAGTTTGGGGGAGGAGTAGCAAGGTGGAGGAGTTTGGGGGAAAAGTAGCAAGGTGTAGGAGTTTGGGGGAGAAGGAGCAAGGTGGAGGAGTTTGGGGGAGAAGTAGCAAGGTGGAGGAGTTTGAGGGAGAAGTAACAAGGTGGAGGAGTTTGGGGGAGAGGTAGCAAGGTGGAGCAGTTTGGGGGAGAAGTAGCAAGGTGGAGGAGTTTGGGGGGAGAAGTAACAAGGTGGAGGAGTTTAGGGGAGAAGTAACAAGGTGGAGGAGTTTGAGGGAGAAGTAGCAAGGTGGAGGAGTTTGGGGGAGAAGTAATAAGGTGGAGGAGTTTGGGGGACAAGTATCAAGGTGGAGGAGTTTTGGGAGAAGTAGCAAGGTGGAGGAGTTTGGGGGAGAAGTAGCAAGGTGGAGGAGTTTGGGGGAGAAGTAGCAAGGTGGAGGAGTTTCAGGGAGAAGTCGCAAGGTGGAGGAGTTTGGGGGAGTAGTAGCAAGGTGGAGGAGTTTGGGGGAGAAGTAGCAAGGTGGAGGCGTTTGAGGGAGAAGTAGCAAGATGGAGGAGTTTGTGGGAGAAGTAGCAAGGTGGAGGAGTTTGGGGAGAAGTAGCAAGGTGGAGGAGTTTGGGGGAGAAGTAACAAGGTAGAGGAGTTTGGGGAGAAGTAGCAACGTGGTGGAGTTTGGGGGAGAAGTAACAAGGTGGAGGAGTTTGGGGGACAAGTAGCAAGGTGGAGAAGTTTGGGGAGAAGTAGCAAGGTGGAGGAGTTTGGGGTAGAAGTAGCAAGGAGGAGTAGTTTGGGGGAGAGGTAGCAAGGTGGAGGAATTTGGGGGAGAAGTTACAAGGTGTAGGAGTGTGGGGGAGAAGTGGCAAGGTGGAGGAGTTTGGGGGAGAAGTAGCAAGGTGGAGGAGTTTGGGGGAGAAGTAGCAAGGTGGAGGAGTTTGGGAGAAGTAGCAACGTGGAGGAGTTGAGGGAGAAGTAGCAAGGTGGAGGAGTTTGGGGGAGAAGTAGCAAGGTGGAGGAGTTTGGGGGAGAAGTAACAAGCTGGAGGAGTTTGAGGGAGAAGTAGCAAGGGGGAGGAGTTTGAGGGAGAAGTAGCAAGGTGGAGGAGTTTGGGGTGAAGTAGCAAGGTGGAGGAGTTTGGGGGAGAAGTTGCAAGGTGGAGGAGTTTGGGGGAGAAGTAGCAAGGTGGAGGAGTTTGGGGGAGAAGTAGCAAGGTGGAGGAGTTTGAGGGAGGAGTAGCAAGATGGAGGAGTTTGAGGGAGAAGTAGCAATGTGGAGGAGTTTGGGGAGAAGTAGCAAGGTGGAGGAGTTTAGGGGAGAAGTAGCAACGTGGAGGAGTTTGGGGGAGAAGTAGCAAGGTGGAGGAGTTTGGGGGAGAAGTAACAAGGTGGAGGAGTTTGGGGAGAAGTAGCAAGGTGGAGGAGTTTGGGGAGAAGAAGCAAGGTGTAGGAGTTTGGGAGAGAAGAAACAAGGTGGAGGAGTTTGGGGAGAAGTAGCAATGTGGAGGAGTTTGGGGGAGAAGTAACAAGGTGGAGGAGGTTGGGAGAAAAGTAGAAAGGTGGAGGAGTTTGGGGAGAAGTAGCAAGGTGGAGGAGTTTGGTGGAGAAGTAGCAAGGTGGAGTAGTTTGGGGGAGAAGTAGCAAGGTGGAGGAGTTTGGGGGAGAAGTAACAAGCTGGAGGAGTGTGGTTGAGAAGTGGCAAGGTGGAGGAGTTTGGGGAGAAGTAGCAAGGTGGAGGAGTTTGGGGGAGAAGTAGCAAGGTGGAGGAATTTGAGGGAGTAGCAAGGTGGAGGATTTTGAGGGAGAAGTAGCAAGGTGGAGGAGTTTGGGGAGAAGGAGCAAGGTGGAAGAGTTTGAGGGAGAAGTAGCAAGGTGGAGGAGTTTGAGGGAGAAGTATCAAGGTGGAGGAGTTTGGGGGAGAAGTAGACAAGTGGAAAAGTTTGAGGGAGAAGTATCAAGCTGGAGGAGTTTCGGGGAGAAGTAACAAGGTGGAGGAGTTCGAGGGCGAAGTAGCAAGGTGGAGGAGTTTGGGGGAGAATTAGTAAGGTGGAGGAGTTTGGGGGAGAATTAGCAAGGTGGAGGAGTTTGGGGGAGAAGTAGCAAGGTGGAGGAGTTTGGGGGAGAAGTAGCAAGGTGGATGAGTTTGAGGGAGAAGTAGCAAGGTGGAGGAGTTTGGGGGAGACGTAGCAAGGTGGAGGAGTTTGGGGAGAAGTAGCAAGGTGGAGGACTTTGGGGAGAATTAGCAAGGTGGAGGAGTTTGGGGGAGAAGTAGCAAGGTGGAGGAGTTTGGGGGAGGAGTAGCAAGGTGGAGGAGTTTGGGGGAAAAGTAGCAAGGTGGAGGAGTTTGAGGGAGAAGTAGCAAGGTGCAGGAGTTTGGGGGAGAAGTAGCAAGGTGGAGGAGTTTGAGGGAGAAGTAGCAAGGTGGAGGAGTTTGGGGAGAAGTAGCAAGGTGGAAGAGTTTGAGGGAGAAGTAGCAAGGTGGAGGAGTTTGGGGGAGAAGTAGACAAGTGGAAAAGTTTGAGGGAGAAGTATCAAGCTGGAGGAGTTTCGGGGAGAAGTAACAAGGTGGAGGAGTTTGAGGGCGAAGTAGCAAGGTGGAGGAGTTTGGGGGAGAATTAGTAAGCTGGAGGAGTTTGGGGGAGAATTAGCAAGGTGGAGGAGTTTGGGGGAGAAGTAGCAAGGTGGAGGAGTTTGGGGGAGAAGTAGCAAGGTGGATGAGTTTGAGGGAGAAGTAGCAAGGTGGAGGAGTTTGGGGGAGACGTAGCAAGGTGGAGGAGTTTGGGGGAGAAGTAGCAAGGTGGAGGAGTTTGGGGGAGGAGTAGCAAGGTGGAGGAGTTTGGGGGAAAAGTAGCAAGGTGGAGGAGATTGGGGGAGAAGTAGCAAGGTGGAGGAGTTTGGGGGAGAAGTAGCAAGGTGGAGGCGTTTGAGGGAGAAGTAACAAGGTGGAGGAGTTTGGGGGAGAAATAGCAAGGTGGAGCAGTTTGGGGGAGAAGTAGCAAGGTGGAGGAGTTTGAGGGAGGAGTAACAAGGTGGAGGAGTTTGGGGGAGAAGTAGCAAGGTGGAGGAGTTTGGGGGAGAAGTAGCAAGGTGGAGGAGGTTGGGGGAGAAGTAACAAGGTGGAGGAGTTTGGGGGAGAAGTAAAAAGGTGGAGGTGTTTGAGGGAGAAGTAGCAAGGTGGAGGAGTTTGGGGGAGAAGTAATAAGGTGGAGGAGTTTGGGGGACAAGTAACAAGGTGGAGGAGTTTTGGGAGAAGTAGCAAGGTGCAGGAGTCTGGGGGAGAAGTAGCAAGGTGGAGGAGTTTGGGGGAGAAGTCGCAAGATGGAGGAGTTTGAGGGAGAAGTCGCAAGGTGGAGGAGTTCGGGGGAGTAGTAGCAAGGTGGAGGAGTTTGGGGGAGAAGTAGCAAGGTGGAGGAGTTTGAGGGAGAAGTAGCAAGATGGAGGAGTTTGTGGGAGAAGTAGCAAGGTGGAGGAGTTTGGGGAGAAGTAGCAAGGTGGAGAAGTTTGGGGGAGAAGTAACAAGGTAGAGGAGTTTGGGGAGAAGTAGCAACGTGGAGGAGTTTGGGGGAGAAGTAACAAGGTGGAGGAGTTTGGGGAAGATTTAGCAAGGTGGAGGAGTTTGGGGAGAAGTAGCAAGGTGGAGGAGTTTGGGGTTGAAGTAGCAAGGAGGAGTAGTTTGGTGGAGAGGTAGCAAGGTGGAGGAATTTGGGGGAGAAGTGGCAAGGTGGAGGAGTTTGGGGGAGAAGTAGCAAGGCGGAGGAGTTTGGGGGAGAAGTAGCAAGGTGGAGGAGTTTGGGGGAGAAGTAACAAGCTGGAGGAGTTTGAGGGAGAAGTAGCAATGTGGAGGAGTTTGGGGAGAAGTAGCAAGGTGGAGTAGTTTGGGGGCGAATTGGCAATGTGGAGGAGTTTGGGGGAGAAGTAACAAGGTGGAGGAGTTTGGGGAGAAGAAGCAAGGTGGAGCAGTTTGGGGAGAAGTAGCAATGTGTAGGAGTTTGGGAGAGAAGAAACAAGGTGGAGGAGTTTGGGAGAAAAGTAGAAAGGTGGAGGAGTTTGGGGAGAAGTAGCAAGGTGGAGGAGTTTGGTGGAGGAGTAGCAAGGTGGAGTAGTTTGGGGGAGAAGTAGCAAGGTGGAAGAGTTTGGGGGAGAAGTAACAAGGTGGAGGAGTGTGGTTGAGAAGTGGCAAGGTGGAGGAGTTTGGGGGAGAAGTAGCAAGGTGAAGGAGTTTGGGGGAGAAGTAGACAAGTGGAAAAGTTTGAGGGAGAAGTATCAAGCTGGAGGACTTTCGGGGAGAAGTAACAAGGTGGAGGAGTTCGAGGGCGAAGTAGCAAGGTGGAGGAGTTTGGGGGAGAATTAGTAAGGTGGAGGAGTTTGGGGGAGAATTAGCAAGGTGGAGGAGTTTGGGGGAGAAGTAGCAAGGTGGAGGAGTTTGGGGGAGAAGTAGCAAGGTGGATGAGTTTGAGGGAGAAGTAGCAAGGTGGAGGAGTTTGGGGGAGACGTAGCAAGGTGGAGGAGTTTGGGGAGAAGTAGCAAGGTGGAGGACTTTGGGGAGAATTAGCAAGGTGGAGGAGTTTGGGGGAGAAGTAGCAAGGTGGAGGAGTTTGGGGGAGGAGTAGCAAGGTGGAGGAGTTTGGGGGAAAAGTAGCAAGGTGGAGGAGTTTGAGGGAGAAGTAGCAAGGTGCAGGAGTTTGGGGGAGAAGTAGCAAGGTGGAGGAGTTTGAGGGAGAAGTAGCAAGGTGGAGGAGTTTGGGGAGAAGTAGCAAGGTGGAAGAGTTTGAGGGAGAAGTAGCAAGGTGGAGGAGTTTGAGGGAGAAGTAGCAAGGTGGAGGAGTTTGGGGGAGAAGTAGACAAGTGGAAAAGTTTGAGGGAGAAGTATCAAGCTGGAGGAGTTTCGGGGAGAAGTAACAAGGTGGAGGAGTTTGAGGGCGAAGTAGCAAGGTGGAGGAGTTTGGGGGAGAATTAGTAAGCTGGAGGAGTTTGGGGGAGAATTAGCAAGGTGGAGGAGTTTGGGGGAGAAGTAGCAAGGTGGAGGAGTTTGGGGGAGAAGTAGCAAGGTGGATGAGTTTGAGGGAGAAGTAGCAAGGTGGAGGAGTTTGGGGGAGACGTAGCAAGGTGGAGGAGTTTG
Organism: Somniosus microcephalus; assembly: GCF_052327205.1. NCBI lineage: Eukaryota > Metazoa > Chordata > Chondrichthyes > Squaliformes > Somniosidae > Somniosus > Somniosus microcephalus. The sequence goes on from NC_140992.1 coordinate 121,310,207, forward strand.
GGGGAGAAGTAGCAAGGTGGAGGAGTTTGGGGGAGGAGTAGCAAGGTGGAGGAGTTTGGGGGAAAAGTAGCAAGGTGGAGGAGATTGGGGGAGAAGTAGCAAGGTGGAGGAGTTTGGGGGAGAAGTAGCAAGGTGGAGGCGTTTGAGGGAGAAGTAACAAGGTGGAGGAGTTTGGGGGAGAAATAGCAAGGTGGAGCAGTTTGGGGGAGAAGTAGCAAGGTGGAGGAGTTTGAGGGAGGAGTAACAAGGTGGAGGAGTTTGGGGGAGAAGTAGCAAGGTGGAGGAGTTTGGGGGAGAAGTAGCAAGGTGGAGGAGGTTGGGGGAGAAGTAACAAGGTGGAGGAGTTTGGGGGAGAAGTAAAAAGGTGGAGGTGTTTGAGGGAGAAGTAGCAAGGTGGAGGAGTTTGGGGGAGAAGTAATAAGGTGGAGGAGTTTGGGGGACAAGTAACAAGGTGGAGGAGTTTTGGGAGAAGTAGCAAGGTGCAGGAGTCTGGGGGAGAAGTAGCAAGGTGGAGGAGTTTGGGGGAGAAGTCGCAAGATGGAGGAGTTTGAGGGAGAAGTCGCAAGGTGGAGGAGTTCGGGGGAGTAGTAGCAAGGTGGAGGAGTTTGGGGGAGAAGTAGCAAGGTGGAGGAGTTTGAGGGAGAAGTAGCAAGATGGAGGAGTTTGTGGGAGAAGTAGCAAGGTGGAGGAGTTTGGGGAGAAGTAGCAAGGTGGAGAAGTTTGGGGGAGAAGTAACAAGGTAGAGGAGTTTGGGGAGAAGTAGCAACGTGGAGGAGTTTGGGGGAGAAGTAACAAGGTGGAGGAGTTTGGGGAAGAATTAGCAAGGTGGAGGAGTTTGGGGAGAAGTAGCAAGGTGGAGGAGTTTGGGGTTGAATTGGCAAGGAGGAGTAGTTTGGTGGAGAGGTAGCAAGGTGGAGGAATTTGGGGGAGAAGTGGCAAGGTGGAGGAGTTTGGGGGAGAAGTAGCAAGGCGGAGGAGTTTGGGGGAGAAGTAGCAAGGTGGAGGAGTTTGGGGGAGAAGTAATAAGGTGGAGGAGTTTGGGGGACAAGTAACAAGGTGGAGGAGTTTTGGGAGAAGTAGCAAGGTGCAGGAGTCTGGGGGAGAAGTAGCAAGGTGGAGGAGTTTGGGGGAGAAGTCGCAAGATGGAGGAGTTTGAGGGAGAAGTCGCAAGGTGGAGGAGTTCGGGGGAGTAGTAGCAAGGTGGAGGAGTTTGGGGGAGAAGTAGCAAGGTGGAGGAGTTTGAGGGAGAAGTAGCAAGATGGAGGAGTTTGTGGGAGAAGTAGCAAGGTGGAGGAGTTTGGGGAGAAGTAGCAAGGTGGAGAAGTTTGGGGGAGAAGTAACAAGGTAGAGGAGTTTGGGGAGAAGTAGCAACGTGGAGGAGTTTGGGGGAGAAGTAACAAGGTGGAGGAGTTTGGGGAAGATTTAGCAAGGTGGAGGAGTTTGGGGAGAAGTAGCAAGGTGGAGGAGTTTGGGGTTGAAGTAGCAAGGAGGAGTAGTTTGGTGGAGAGGTAGCAAGGTGGAGGAATTTGGGGGAGAAGTGGCAAGGTGGAGGAGTTTGGGGGAGAAGTAGCAAGGCGGAGGAGTTTGGGGGAGAAGTAGCAAGGTGGAGGAGTTTGGGGGAGAAGTAACAAGCTGGAGGAGTTTGAGGGAGAAGTAGCAATGTGGAGGAGTTTGGGGAGAAGTAGCAAGGTGGAGTAGTTTGGGGGCGAATTGGCAATGTGGAGGAGTTTGGGGGAGAAGTAACAAGGTGGAGGAGTTTGGGGAGAAGAAGCAAGGTGGAGCAGTTTGGGGAGAAGTAGCAATGTGTAGGAGTTTGGGAGAGAAGAAACAAGGTGGAGGAGTTTGGGAGAAAAGTAGAAAGGTGGAGGAGTTTGGGGAGAAGTAGCAAGGTGGAGGAGTTTGGTGGAGGAGTAGCAAGGTGGAGTAGTTTGGGGGAGAAGTAGCAAGGTGGAAGAGTTTGGGGGAGAAGTAACAAGGTGGAGGAGTGTGGTTGAGAAGTGGCAAGGTGGAGGAGTTTGGGGGAGAAGTAGCAAGGTGAAGGAGTTTGGGGGAGAAGTAGACAAGTGGAAAAGTTTGAGGGAGAAGTATCAAGCTGGAGGACTTTCGGGGAGAAGTAACAAGGTGGAGGAGTTCGAGGGCGAAGTAGCAAGGTGGAGGAGTTTGGGGGAGAATTAGTAAGGTGGAGGAGTTTGGGGGAGAATTAGCAAGGTGGAGGAGTTTGGGGGAGAAGTAGCAAGGTGGAGGAGTTTGGGGGAGAAGTAGCAAGGTGGATGAGTTTGAGGGAGAAGTAGCAAGGTGGAGGAGTTTGGGGGAGACGTAGCAAGGTGGAGGAGTTTGGGGAGAAGTAGCAAGGTGGAGGACTTTGGGGAGAATTAGCAAGGTGGAGGAGTTTGGGGGAGAAGTAGCAAGGTGGAGGAGTTTGGGGGAGGAGTAGCAAGGTGGAGGAGTTTGGGGGAAAAGTAGCAAGGTGGAGGAGTTTGAGGGAGAAGTAGCAAGGTGCAGGAGTTTGGGGGAGAAGTAGCAAGGTGGAGGAGTTTGAGGGAGAAGTAGCAAGGTGGAGGAGTTTGGGGAGAAGTAGCAAGGTGGAAGAGTTTGAGGGAGAAGTAGCAAGGTGGAGGAGTTTGAGGGAGAAGTAGCAAGGTGGAGGAGTTTGGGGGAGAAGTAGACAAGTGGAAAAGTTTGAGGGAGAAGTATCAAGCTGGAGGAGTTTCGGGGAGAAGTAACAAGGTGGAGGAGTTTGAGGGCGAAGTAGCAAGGTGGAGGAGTTTGGGGGAGAATTAGTAAGCTGGAGGAGTTTGGGGGAGAATTAGCAAGGTGGAGGAGTTTGGGGGAGAAGTAGCAAGGTGGAGGAGTTTGGGGGAGAAGTAGCAAGGTGGATGAGTTTGAGGGAGAAGTAGCAAGGTGGAGGAGTTTGGGGGAGACGTAGCAAGGTGGAGGAGTTTGGGGGAGAAGTAGCAAGGTGGAGGAGTTTGGGGGAGGAGTAGCAAGGTGGAGGAGTTTGGGGGAAAAGTAGCAAGGTGGAGGAGATTGGGGGAGAAGTAGCAAGGTGGAGGAGTTTGGGGGAGAAGTAGCAAGGTGGAGGCGTTTGAGGGAGAAGTAACAAGGTGGAGGAGTTTGGGGGAGAAATAGCAAGGTGGAGCAGTTTGGGGGAGAAGTAGCAAGGTGGAGGAGTTTGAGGGAGGAGTAACAAGGTGGAGGAGTTTGGGGGAGAAGTAGCAAGGTGGAGGAGTTTGGGGGAGAAGTAGCAAGGTGGAGGAGGTTGGGGGAGAAGTAACAAGGTGGAGGAGTTTGGGGGAGAAGTAAAAAGGTGGAGGTGTTTGAGGGAGAAGTAGCAAGGTGGAGGAGTTTGGGGGAGAAGTAATAAGGTGGAGGAGTTTGGGGGACAAGTAACAAGGTGGAGGAGTTTTGGGAGAAGTAGCAAGGTGCAGGAGTCTGGGGGAGAAGTAGCAAGGTGGAGGAGTTTGGGGGAGAAGTCGCAAGATGGAGGAGTTTGAGGGAGAAGTCGCAAGGTGGAGGAGTTCGGGGGAGTAGTAGCAAGGTGGAGGAGTTTGGGGGAGAAGTAGCAAGGTGGAGGAGTTTGAGGGAGAAGTAGCAAGATGGAGGAGTTTGTGGGAGAAGTAGCAAGGTGGAGGAGTTTGGGGAGAAGTAGCAAGGTGGAGAAGTTTGGGGGAGAAGTAACAAGGTAGAGGAGTTTGGGGAGAAGTAGCAACGTGGAGGAGTTTGGGGGAGAAGTAACAAGGTGGAGGAGTTTGGGGAAGAATTAGCAAGGTGGAGGAGTTTGGGGAGAAGTAGCAAGGTGGAGGAGTTTGGGGTTGAAGTAGCAAGGAGGAGTAGTTTGGTGGAGAGGTAGCAAGGTGGAGGAATTTGGGGGAGAAGTGGCAAGGTGGAGGAGTTTGGGGGAGAAGTAGCAAGGCGGAGGAGTTTGGGGGAGAAGTAGCAAGGTGGAGGAGTTTGGGGGAGAAGTAACAAGCTGGAGGAGTTTGAGGGAGAAGTAGCAATGTGGAGGAGTTTGGGGAGAAGTAGCAAGGTGGAGTAGTTTGGGGGCGAAGTAGCAATGTGGAGGAGTTTGGGGGAGAAGTAACAAGGTGGAGGAGTTTGGGGAGAAGAAGCAAGGTGGAGCAGTTTGGGGAGAAGTAGCAATGTGTAGGAGTTTGGGAGAGAAGAAACAAGGTGGAGGAGTTTGGGAGAAAAGTAGAAAGGTGGAGGAGTTTGGGGAGAAGTATCAAGGTGGAGGAGTTTGGTGGAGGACTAGCAAGGTGGAGTAGTTTGGGGGAGAAGTAGCAAGGTGGAAGAGTTTGGGGGAGAAGTAACAAGGTGGAGGAGTGTGGTTGAGAAGTGGCAAGGTGGAGGAGTTTGGGGGAGAAGTAGCAAGGTGAAGGAGTTTGGGGGAGAAGTAGCAAGGTGGAGGAGTTTGAGGGAGTAGCAAGGTGGAGGATTTTGAGGGAGAAGTAGCAAGGTGGAGGAGTTTGGGGAGAAGTAGCAAGGTGGAGGAGTTTGAGGGAGAAGTAGCAAGGTGGAGGAGTTTGAGGGAGAAGTAGCAAGGTGGAGGAGTTTGAGGGAGAAGTAGCAAGATGGAGGAGTTTGAGGGAGAATTAGCAATGTGGAGATGTTTGGGGGAGAAGTAGCAAGGTGGAGGAGTTTGAGGGAGAAGTATGCAAGGTGGAGGAATTTGGGGGAGAAGTAGCAAGGTGGAGGAGTTTGGGGGAGAAGTAACAAGTTGGAGGAGATTGGGGAGAAGAAGCAAGGTGGAGGAGTTTGGGGAGAAGTAGCAAGGTGTAGGAGTTTGGGAGAGAAGTAGCAAGGTGGAGGAGTTTGGGGGAGAAGTAGACAGGTGGAGGAGTTTGAGGGAGAAGTATCAAGCTGGAGGAGTTTGGGGGAGAAGTAACATGGTGGAGGAGTTTGAGGGCGATGTAGCAAGGTGGAGGAGTTTGGGGCAGAATCAGCAAGGTGGAGGAGTTTGGGGGAGAAGTAACAAGGTGGAGTAGTTTGGGGAAGAAGTAGCAAGGTGGAGGAGTTTGGGGAGAAGTAGCAAGGTGGAGGAGTTTGGGGTAGAAGTAGCAAGGAGGAGTAGTTTGAGGGAGAGGTAGCAAGGTGGAGGAATTTGGGGGAGAAGTGGCAAGGTGGAGGAGTTTGGGGGAGAAGTAGCAAGGTGGAGGAGTTTGGGGGAGAAGTAGCAAGGTGGATGAGTTTGAGGGAGAAGTAGCAAGGTGGAGGAGTTTGGGGGAGTCGTAGCAAGGTGGAGGAGTTTGGGGGAGAAGTAGCAAGGTGTAGGAGTTTGGGAGAGAAGAAACAAGGTGGAGGAGTTTGGGGAGAAGTAGCAATGTGGAGGAGTTTGTGGGAGAAGTAGCAAGGTGGAGTAATTTGGTGGAGAAGTAGCAAGGTGGAGTAGTTTGAGGGAGAAGGAGCAATGTGGAGGAGTTTGGGGTGAAGTAGCAAGGTGGAGGAGTTTAGCGGAGAAGTAGCAACGTGGAGGAGTTTGGGGGAGAAGTAGCAAGGTGGAGGAGTTTGCGGGAGAAGTAACAATGTGGAGGAGTTTGGGGAGAAGTAGCAAGGTGGAGGAGCTTGGGGAGAAGTAGCAAGGTGTAAGAGTTTGGGACAGAAGAAACAAGGTGGAGGAGTTTGGGGAGAAGTAGCAATGTGGAGGAGTTTGGGGGAGAAGTAGCAAGGTGGAGGAGTTTGGGGGAGAAGTAACAAGGTGGAGGAGTGTGGTTGAGAATTGGCAAGGTGGAGGAGTTTGGGGGAGAAGTAGCAAGATGGAGGAGTTTGGGGGAGAAGTAGCAAGGTGGAGGAGTTTGAGGGAGTAGCAAAGTGGAGGATTTTGAGGGAGAAGTAGCAAGGTGGAGGAGTTTGGGGAGAAGTAGCAAGGTGGAGGAGTTTGAGGGAGAAGTAGCAACGTGGAGGAGTTTGAGGGAGAAGTAGCAAGGTGGAGCAGTTTGAGGCAGAAGTAGCAAGATGGAGGAGTTTGAGGTAGAAGTAGCAATGTGGAAGAGTTTGGGGAGAAGTAGCAAGGTGGAGGAGTTTGAGGGAGAAGTATGCAAGGTGGAGGAATTTGGGGGAGAAGTAGCAAGGTGGAGGAGTTTGGGGGAGAAGTAACAAGGTGGAGGAGTTTGGGGAGAAGTAGCAAGGCGGAGGACTTTGGGGAGAAGTAGCAAGGTGTCGGAGTTTGGGAGAGAAGTAGCAAGGTGGAGGAGTTTGGGGGAGAAGCAGACAGGTGGAAAAGTTTGAGGGAGAAGTATCAAGCTGGAGGAGTTTGGGGGAGAAGTAACAAGGTGGAGGAGTTTGAGGTCGAAGTAGCAAAGTGGAGGAGGTTGGGAGAGAAGTAGCAAGGTGGAGGAGTTTGGGGGAGAAGTAGACAGGTGGAAAAGTTTGAGGGAGAAGTATCAAGCTGGAGGAGTTTGGGGGAGAAGTAACAAGGTGGAGGAGTTTGAGGTCGAAGTAGCAAGGTGAAGGAGTTTGGGGGAGAAGTAGCAAGGTGGAGGAGTTTGGGGGAGAAGTAGCAAGGTGGATGAGTTTGAGGGAGAAGTAGCAAGGTGGAGGAGTTTGGGGGAGACGTAGCAAGGTGGAGGAGTTTGGGGGAGAATTAGCAAGTTGGAGGAGTTTGGGGGAGGAGTAGCAAGGTGGAGGAGTTTGGGGGAAAAGTAGCAAGTTGGAGGAGTTTGGGGGAGAAGTAGCAAGGTGGAGGAGTTTGGGGGAGAAGTAGCAAGGTGGAGGAGTTTGAGGGAGAAGTAACAAGGTGGAGGAGTTTGGGGGAGAAGTAGCAAGGTGGAGCAGTTTGGGGGAGAAGTAGCAAGGTGGAGGAGATTGGGGGGAGAAGTAACAAGGTGGAGGAGTTTAGGGGAGAAGTAACAAGGTGGAGGAGTTTGTGGGAGAAGTAGCAAGGTGGAGGAGTTTGGGGGAGAAGTAATAAGGTGGAGGAGTTTGGGGGACAAGTATCAAGGTGGAGGAGTTTTGGGAGAAGTAGCAAGGTGGAGGAGTTTGGGGGAGAAGTAGCAAGGTGGAGGAGTTTGGGGGAGAAGTAGCAAGGTGGAGGAGTTTGAGGGAGAAGTAGCAAGATGGAGGAGATTGTGGGAGAAGTAGCAAGGTGGAGGAGTTTGGGGAGAAGTAGCAAGGTGGAGGAGTTTGGGGGAGAAGTAACAAGGTAGAGGAGTTTGGGGAGAAGTAGCAACGTGGAGGAGTTTGGGGGAGAAGTAACAAGGTGGAGGAGTTTGGGGGAGAAGTAGCAAGGTGGAGGAGTTTGGGGAGAAGTAGCAAGGTGGAGGAGTTTGGGGTAGAAGTAGCAAGGAGGAGTAGTTTGGGGGAGAGGTAGCAAGGTGGAGGAATTTGTGGGAGAAGTAGCAAGGTGGAGGAGTTTGGGGAGAAGTAGCAACGTGGAGGAGTTTGGGGGAGAAGTTACAAGGTGGAGGAGTGTGGGGGAGAAGTGGCAAGGTGGAGGAGTTTGGGGGAGAAGTAGCAAGGTGGAGGAGTTTGGGGGAGAAGTGGCAAGGTGGAGGAGTTTGGGGGAGAAGTAGCAAGGTGGATGAGTTTGAGGGAGAAGTAGCAAGGTGGAGGAGTTTGGGGGAGACGTAGCAAGGTGGAGGAGTTTGGGGGAGAAGTAGCAAGGTGTAGGAGTTTGGGAGAGAAGAAACAAGGTGGAGGAGTTTGGGGAGAAGCAGCAATGTGGAGGAGTTTGGGGGAGAAGTAACAAGGTGGAGGAGGTTGGGAGAAAAGTAGAAAGGTGGAGGAGTTTGGGGAGAAGTAGCAAGGTGGAGGAGTTTGGTGGAGAAGTAGCAAGGTGGAGTAGTTTGAGGGAGAAGGAGCAATGTGGAGGAGTTTGGGGAGAAGTAGCAAGGTGGAGGAGTTTAGCGGAGAAGTAGCAACGTGGAGGAGTTTGGGGAGAAGTAGCAAGGTGTAGGAGTTTGGGACAGAAGAAACAAGGTGGAGGAGTTTGGGGAGAAGTAGCAAGGTGGAGGAGTTTGGGGGAGAAGTAACAAGGTGGAGGAGTGTGGTTGAGAAGTGGCAAGGTGGAGGAGTTTGGGGGAGAAGTAGCAAGATGGAGGAGTTTGGGGGAGAAGTCGCAAGGTGGAGGAGTTTGAGGGAGTAGCAAGGTGGAGGATTTTGAGGGAGAAGTAGCAAGGTGGAGGAGTTTGGGGAGAAGTAGCAAGGTGGAGGAGTTTGAGGGAGAAGTAGCAACGTGGAGGAGTTTGAGGGAGAAGTAGCAAGGTGGAGCAGTTTGAGGGAGAAGTAGCAAGATGGAGGAGTTTGAGGGAGAAGTAGCAATGTGGAAGAGTTTGGGGAGAAGTAGCAAGGTGGAGGAGTTTGAGGGAGAAGTATGCAAGGTGGAGGAATTTGGGGGAGAAGTAGCAAGGTGGAGGAGTTTGGGGGAGAAGTAACAAGGTGGAGGAGTTTGGGGAGAAGTAGCAAGGTGGAGGAGTTTGGGGAGAAGTAGCAAGGTGTCGGAGTTTGGGAGAGAAGTAGCAAGGTGGAGGAGTTTGGGGGAGAAGTAGACAGGTGGAAAAGTTTGAGGGAGAAGTATCAAGCTGGAGGAGTTTGGGGGAGATTTAACAAGGTGGAGGAGTTTGAGGTCGAAGTAGCAAGGTGGAGGAGTTTGGGAGAGAAGTAGCAAGGTGGAGGAGTTTGGGGGAGAAGTAGACAGGTGGAAAAGTTTGAGGGAGAAGTATCAAGCTGGAGGAGTTTGGGGGAGAAGTAACAAGGTGGAGGAGTTTGAGGTCGAAGTAGCAAGGTGAAGGAGTTTGGGGGAGGAGTAGCAAGGTGGAGGAGTTTGGGGGAGAAGTAGCAAGGTGGATGAGTTTGAGGGAGAAGTAGCAAGGTGGAGGAGTTTGGGGGAGACGTAGCAAGGTGGAGGAGTTTGGGGAGAAGTAGCAAGGTGGAGGAGTTTGGGGAGAAGTAGCAATGTGGACGAGTTTGGGGAAAATTAGCAAGTTGGAGGAGTTTGGGGGAGGAGTAGCAAGGTGGAGGAGTTTGGGGGAAAAGTAGCAAGGTGGAGGAGTTTGGGGGAGAAGTAGCAAGGTGGAGGAGTTTGGGGGAGAAGTAGCAAGGTGGAGGAGTTTGAGGGAGAAGTAACAAGGTGGAGGAGTTTGGGGGAGAAGTAGCAAGGTGGAGCAGTTTGGGGGAGAAGTAGCAAGGTGGAGGAGTTTGGGGGGAGAAGTAACAAGGTGGAGGAGTTTAGGGGAGAAGTAACAAGGTGGAGGAGTTTGAGGGAGAAGTAGCAAGGTGGAGGAGTTTGGGGGAGAAGTAATAAGGTGGAGGAGTTTGGGGGACAAGTATCAAGGTGGAGGAGTTTTGGGAGAAGTAGCAAGGTGGAGGGGTTTGGGGGAGAAGTAGCAAGGTGGAGGAGTTTTGGGAGAAGTAGCAAGGTGGAGGAGTTTGGGGGAGAAGTAGCAAGGTGGAGGAGTTTGGGGGAGAAGTAGCAAGGTGGAGGAGTTTCAGGGAGAAGTCGCAAGGTGGAGGAGTTTGGGGGAGTAGTAGCAAGGTGGAGGAGTTTGGGGGAGAAGTAGCAAGGTGGAGGAGTTTGAGGGAGAAGTAGCAAGATGAAGGAGTTTGTGGGAGAAGTAGCAAGGTGGAGGAGTTTGGGGAGAAGTAGCAAGGTGGAGGAGTTTGGGGGAGAAGTAACAAGGTAGAGGAGTTTGGGGAGAAGTAGCAACGTGGAGGAGTTTGGGGGAGAAGTAACAAGGTGGAGGAGTTTGGGGGAGAAGTAGCAAGGTGGAGGAGTTTGGGGAGAAGTAGCAAGGTGGAGGAGTTTGGGGTAGAAGTAGCAAGGAGGAGTAGTTTGGGGGAGAGGTAGCAAGGTGGAGGAATTTGGGGGAGAAGTTACAAGGTGGAGGAGTGTGGGGGAGAAGTGGCAAGTTGGAGGAGTTTGGGGGAGAAGTAGCAAGGTGGAGGAGTTTGGGGGAGAAGTAGCAAGGTGGAGGAGTTTGGGGGAGAAGTAGCAAGGTGGATGAGTTTGAGGGAGAAGCAGCAAGGTGGAGGAGTTTGGGGGAGACGTAGCAAGGTGGAGGAGTTTGGGGGAGAAGTAGCAAGGTGTAGGAGTTTGGGAGAGAAGAAACAAGGTGGAGGAGTTTGGGGAGAAGAAGCAATGTGGAGGAGTTTGGGGGAGAAGTAACAAGGTGGAGGAGGTTGGGAGAAAAGTAGAAAGGTGGAGGAGTTTGGGGAGAAGTAGCAAGGTGGAGGAGTTTGGTGGAGAAGTAGCAAGGTGGAGTAGTTTGAGGGAGAAGGAGCAATGTGGAGGAGTTTGGGGAGAAGTAGCAAGGTGGAGGAGTTTAGCGGAGAAGTAGCAACGTGGAGGAGTTTGGGGGAGAAGTAGCAAGGTGGAGGAGTTTGCGGGAGAAGTAACAATGTGGAGGAGTTTGCGGAGATGTAGCAAGGTGGAGGAGCTTGGGGAGAAGTAGCAAGGTGTAGGAGTTTGGGACAGAAGAAACAAGGTGGAGGAGTTTGGGGAGAAGTAGCAAGGTGGAGGAGTTTGGGGGAGAAGTAACAAGGTGGAGGAGTGTGGTTGAGAAGTGGCAAGGTGGAGGAGTTTGGGGGAGAAGAAGCATGATGGAGGAGTTTGGGGGAGAAGTAGCAAGGTGGAGGAGTTTGAGGGAGTAGCAAGGTGGAGGATTTTGAGGGAGAAGTAGCAAGGTGGAGGAGTTTGGGGAGAAGTAGCAAGGTGGAGGAGTTTGAGGGAGAAGTAGCAACGTGGAGGAGTTTGAGGGAGAAGTAGCAGGGTGGAGCAGTTTGAGGGAGAAGTAGCAAGATGGAGGAGTTTGAGGGAGAAGTAGCAATGTGGAAGAGTTTGGGGAGAAGTAGCAAGGTGGAGGAGTTTGAGGGAGAAGTATGCAAGGTGGAGGAATTTGGGGGAGAAGTAGCAAGGTGGAGGAGTTTGGGGGAGAAGTAACAAGGTGGAGGAGTTTGGGGAGAAGTAGCAATGTGGAGGAGTTTGGGGGAGAAGTAGACAGGTGGAAAAGTTTGAGGGAGAAGTATCAAGCTGGAGGAGTTTGGGGGAGAAGTAACAAGGTGGAGGAGTTTGAGGTCGAAGTAGCAAGGTGAAGGAGTTTGGGGGAGAAGTAGCAAGGTGGAGGAGTTTGGGGGAGAAGTAGCAAGGTGGATGAGTTTGAGGGAGAAGTAGCAAGGTGGAGGAGTTTGGGGGAGACGTAGCAAGGTGGAGGAGTTTGGGGAGAAGTAGCAATGTGGAAGAGTTTGGGGAGAAGTAGCAAGGTGGAGGAGTTTGAGGGAGAAGTATGCAAGGTGGAGGAATTTGGGGGAGAAGTAGCAAGGTGGAGGCGTTTGGGGGAGAAGTAACAAGGTGGAGGAGTTTGGGGAGAAGTAGCAAGGTGGAGGAGTTTGGGGAGAAGTAGCAAGGTGTCGGAGTTTTGGGAGAGAAGTAGACAGGTGGAAAAGTTTGAGGGAGAAGTATCAAGCTGGAGGAGTTTGGGGGAGAAGTAACAAGGTGGAGGAGTTTGAGGTCGAAGTAGCAAGGTGGAGAAGTTTGGGAGAGAAGTAGCAAGGTGGAGGAGTTTGGGGGAGAAGTAGACAGGTGGAAACGTTTGAGGGAGAAGTATCAAGCTGGAGGAGTTTGGGGGAGAAGTAACAAGGTGGAGGAGTTTGAGGTCGAAGTAGCAAGGTGAAGGAGTTTGGGGGAGGAGTAGCAAGGTGGAGGAGTTTGGGGGAGAAGTAGCAAGGTGGATGAGTTTGAGGGAGAAGTAGCAAGGTGGAGGAGTTTGTGGGAGACGTAGCAAGGTGGAGGAGTTTGGGGAGAAGTAGCAAGGTGGAGGAGTTTGGGGAGAAGTAGCAATGTGGAGGAGTTTGGGGGAGAATTAGCAAGTTGGAGGAGTTTGGGGGAGGAGTAGCAAGGTGGAGGAGTTTGGGGGGAAAGTAGCAAGGTGGAGGAGTTTGGGGGAGAAGTAGCAAGGTGGAGGAGTTTGGGGGAGAAGTAGCAAGGTGGAGGAGTTTGAGGGAGAAGTAACAAGGTGGAGGAGTTTGGGGGAGAAGTAGCAAGGTGGAGCAGTTTGGGGGAGAAGTAGCAAGGTTGAGGAGTTTGGGGGGAGAAGTAACAAGGTGGAGGAGTTTAGGGGAGAAGTAACAAGGTGGAGGAGTTTGAGGGAGAAGTAGCAAGGTGGAGGAGTTTGGGGGAGAAGTAATAAGGTGGAGGAGTTTGGGGGACAAGTATCAAGGTGGAGGAGTTTTGGGAGAAGTAGCAAGGTGGAGGGGTTTGGGGGAGAAGTAGCAAGGTGGAGGAGTTTTGGGAGAAGTAGCAAGGTGGAGGAGTTTGGGGGAGAAGTAGCAAGGTGGAGGAGTTTGGGGGAGAAGTAGCAAGGTGGAGGAGTTTCAGGGAGAAGTCGCAAGGTGGAGGAGTTTGGGGGAGTAGTAGCAAGGTGGAGGAGTTTGGGGGAGAAGTAGCAATGTGGAGGAGTTTGTGGGAGAAGTAGCAAGGTGGAGGAGTTTGGGGAGAAGTAGCAAAGTGGAGGAGTTTGGGGGAGAAGTAACAAGGTAGAAGAGTTTGGGGAGAAGTAGCAACGTGGAGGAGTTTGGGGGAGAAGTAACAAGGTGGAGGAGTTTGGGGGAGAAGTAGCAAGGTGGAGGAGTTTGGGGAGAAGTAGCAAGGTGGAGGAGTTTGGGGTAGAAGTAGCAAGGAGGAGTAGTTTGGGGGAGAGGTAGCAAGGTGGAGGAATTTGGGGGAGAAGTTACAAGGTGGAGGAGTGTGGGGGAGAAGTGGCAAGTTGGAGGAGTTTGGGGGAGAAGTAGCAAGGTGGAGGAGTTTGGGGGAGAAGTAGCAAGGTGGAGGAGTTTGGGGGAGAAGTAGCAAGGTGGATGAGTTTGAGGGAGAAGCAGCAAGGTGGAGGAGTTTGGGGGAGACGTAGCAAGGTGGAGGAGTTTGGGGGAGAAGTAGCAAGGTGTAGGAGTTTGGGAGAGAAGAAACAAGGTGGAGGAGTTTGGGGAGAAGAAGCAATGTGGAGGAGTTTGGGGGAGAAGTAACAAGGTGGAGGAGGTTGGGAGAAAAGTAGAAAGGTGGAGGAGTTTGGGGAGAAGTAGCAAGGTGGAGGAGTTTGGTGGAGAAGTAGCAAGGTGGAGTAGTTTGAGGGAGAAGGAGCAATGTGGAGGAGTTTGGGGAGAAGTAGCAAGGTGGAGGAGTTTAGCGGAGAAGTAGCAACGTGGAGGAGTTTGGGGGAGAAGTAGCAAGGTGGAGGTGTTTGCGGGAGAAGTAACAATGTGGAGGAGTTTGGGGAGAAGTAGCAAGGTGGAGGAGCTTGGGGAGAAGTAGCAAGGCGTAGGAGTTTGGGACAGAAGAAACAAGGTGGAGGAGTTTGGGGAGAAGTAGCAAGGTGGAGGAGTTTGGGGGAGAAGTAACAAGGTGGAGGAGTGTGGTTGAGAAGTGGCAAGGTGGAGGAGTTTGGGGGAGAAGAAGCATGATGGAGGAGTTTGGGGGAGAAGTAGCAAGGTGGAGGAGTTTGAGGGAGTAGCAAGGTGGAGGATTTTGAGGGAGAAGTAGCAAGGTGGAGGAGTTTGGGGAGAAGTAGCAAGGTGGAGGAGTTTGAGGGAGAAGTAGCAACGTGGAGGAGTTTGAGGGAGAAGTAGCAAGGTGGAGCAGTTTGAGGGAGAAGTAGCAAGATGGAGGAGTTTGAGGGAGAAGTAGCAATGTCGAAGAGTTTGGGGAGAAGTAGCAAGGTGGAGGAGTTTGAGGGAGAAGTATGCAAGGTGGAGGAATTTGGGGGAGAAGTAGCAAGGTGGAGGAGTTTGGGGGAGAAGTAACAAGGTGGAGGAGTTTGGGGAGAAGTAGCAAGGTGGAGGAGTTTGGGGAGAAGTAGCAAGGTGTCGGAGTTTGGGAGAGAAGTAGCAAGGTGGAGGAGTTTGGGGGAGAAGTAACAAGGTGGAGGAGTTTGAGGTCGAAGTAGCAAGGTGGAGGAGTTTGGGAGAGAAGTAGCAAGGTGGAGGAGTTTGGGGGAGAAGTAAACAGGTGGAAAAGTTTGAGGGAGAAGTATCAAGCTGGAGGAGTTTGGGGGAGAAGTAACAAGGTGGAGGAGTTTGAGGTCGAAGTAGCAAGGTGAAGGAGTTTGGGGGAGAAGTAGCAAGGTGGAGGAGTTTGGGGGAGAAGTAGCAAGGTGGATGAGTTTGAGGGAGAAGTAGCAAGGTGGAGGAGTTTGGGGGAGACGTAGCAAGGTGGAGGAGTTTGGGGAGAAGTAGCAAGGTGGAGGAGTTTGGGGAGAAGTAGCAATGTGGAGGAGTTTGGGGGAGAATTAGCAAGTTGGAGGAGTTTGGGGGAGGAGTAGCAAGGTGGAGGAGTTTGGGGGAAAAGTAGCAAGGTGGAGGAGTTTGGGGGAGAAGTAGCAAGGTGGAGGAGTTTGGGGGAGAAGTAGCAAGGTGGAGGAGTTTGAGGGAGAAGTAACAAGGTGGAGGAGTTTGGGGGAGAAGTAGCAAGGTGGAGCAGTTTGGGGGAGAAGTAGCAAGGTGGAGGAGTTTGGGGGGAGAAGTAACAAGGTGGAGGAGTTTAGGGGAGAAGTAACAAGGTGGAGGTGTTTGAGGGAGAAGTAGCAAGGTGGAGGAGTTTGGGGGAGAAGTAATAAGGTGGAGGAGTTTGGGGGACAAGTATCAAGGTGGAGGAGTTTTGGGAGAAGTAGCAAGGTGGAGGAGTTTGGGGGAGAAGTAGCAAGGTGGAGGAGTTTGGAGGAGAAGTAGCAAGGTGGAGGAGTTTCAGGGAGAAGTCGCAAGGTGGAGGAGTTTGGGGGAGTAGTAGCAAGGTGGAGGAGTTTGGGGGAAAAGTAGCAAGGTGGAGGAGTTTGAGGGAGAAGTAGCAAGATGGAGGAGTTTGTGGGAGAAGTAGCAAGGTGGAGGAGTTTGGGGAGAAGTAGCAACGTGGAGGAGTTTGGGGGAGAAGTAACAAGGTGGAGGAGTTTGGGGGAGAAGTAGCAAGGTGGAGGAGTTTGGGGAGAAGTAGCAAGGTGGAGGAGTTTGGGGTAGAAGTAGCAAGGAGGAGTAGTTTGGGGGAGAGGTAGCAAGGTGGAGGAATTTGGGGGAGAAGTTACAAGGTGGAGGAGTGTGGGGGAGAAGTGGCAAGGTGGAGGAGTTTGGGGGAGAAGTAGCAAGGTGGAGGAGTTTGGGGGAGAAGTAGCAAGGTGGAGGAGTTTGGGAGAAGTAGCAACGTGGAGGAGTTTGAGGGAGAAGTAGCAAGGTGGAGGAGTTTGGGGGAGAAGTAGCAAGGTGGAGGAGTTTGGGGGAGAAGTAACAAGCTGGAGGAGTTTGAGGGAGAAGTAGCAAGGGGGAGGAGTTTGAGGGAGAAGTAGCAAGGTGGAGGAGTTTGGGGTGAAGTAGCAAGGTGGAGGAGTTTGGGGGAGAAGTTGCAAGGTGGAGGAGTTTGGGGGAGAAGTAGCAAGGTGGAGGAGTTTGGGGGAGAAGTAGCAAGGTGGAGGAGTTTGAGGGAGGAGTAGCAAGAAGGAGGAGTTTGAGGGAGAAGTAGCAATGTGGAGGAGTTTGGGGAGAAGTAGCAAGGTGGAGGAGTTTAGGGGAGAAGTAGCAACGTGGAGGAGTTTGGGGGAGAAGTAGCAAGGTGGAGGAGTTTGGTGGAGAAGTAACAAGGTGGAGGAGTTTGGGGAGAAGTAGCAAGGTGGAGGAGTTTGGGGAGAAGAAGCAAGGTGTAGGAGTTTGGGAGAGAAGAAACAAGGTGGAGGAGTTTGGGGAGAAGTAGCAATGTGGAGGAGTTTGGGGGAGAAGTAACAAGGTGGAGGAGTTTGGTGGAGAAGTAGCAAGGTGGAGTAGTTTGGGGGAGAAGTAGCAAGGTGGAGGAGTTTGGGGGAGAAGTAACAAGCTGGAGGAGTGTGGTTGAGAAGTGGCAAGGTGGAGGAGTTTGGGGAGAAGTAGCAAGGTGGAGGAGTTTGGGGGAGAAGTAGCAAGGTGGAGGAATTTGAGGGAGTAGCAAGGTGGAGGATTTTGAGGGAGAAGTAGCAAGGTGGAGGAGTTTGGGGAGAAGTAGCAAAGTGGAAGAGTTTGAGGGAGAAGTAGCAAGGTGGAGGAGTTTGAGGGAGAAGTAGCAAGGTGGAGGAGTTTGGGGGAGAAGTAGACAAGTGGAAAAGTTTGAGGGAGAAGTATCAAGCTGGAGGAGTTTCGGGGAGAAGTAACAAGGTGGAGGAGTTCGAGGGCGAAGTAGCAAGGTGGAGGAGTTTGGGGGAGAATTAGTAAGGTGGAGGAGTTTGGGGGAGAATTAGCAAGGTGGAGGAGTTTGGGGGAGAATAGCAAGGTGGAGGAGTTTGGGGGAGAAGTAGCAAGGTGGATGAGTTTGAGGGAGAAGTAGCAAGGTGGAGGAGTTTGGGGGAGACGTAGCAAGGTGGAGGAGTTTGGGGAGAAGTAGCAAGGTGGAGGACTTTGGGGATAATTAGCAAGGTGGAGGAGTTTGGGGGAGAAGTAGCAAGGTGGAGGAGTTTGGGGGAGGAGTAGCAAGGTGGAGGAGTTTGGGGGAAAAGTAGCAAGGTGGAGGAGTTTGGGGGAGAAGTAGCAAGGTGGAGGAGTTTGGGGGAGAAGTCGCAAGGTGGAGGAGTTTGAGGGAGAAGTAGCAAGGTGGAGGAGTTTGGGGAGAAGTAGCAAGGTGGAAGAGTTTGAGGGAGAAGTAGCAAGGTGGAGGAGTTTGAGGGAGAAGTAGCAAGGTGGAGGAGTTTGGGGGAGAAGTAGACAAGTGGAAAAGTTTGCGGGAGAAGTATCAAGCTGGAGGAGTTTCGGGGAGAAGTAAGAAGGTGGAGGAGTTTGAGGGCGAAGTAGCAAGTTGGAGGAGTTTGGGGGAGAATTAGTAAGCTGGAGGAGTTTGGGGGAGAATTAGCAAGGTGGAGGAGTTTGGGGGAGAAGTAGCAAGGTGGAGGAGTTTGGGGGAGAAGTAGCAAGGTGGATGAGTTTGAGGGAGAAGTAGCAAGGTGGAGGAGTTTGGGGGAGACGTAGCAAGGTGGAGGAGTTTGGGGGAGAAGTAGCAAGGTGGAGGAGTTTGGGGGAGGAGTAGCAAGGTGGAGGAGTTTGGGGGAAAAGTAGCAAGGTGGAGGAGTTTGGGGGAGAAGTAGCAAGGTGGAGGAGTTTGGGGGAGAAGTAGCAAGGTGGAGGAGTTTGAGGGAGAAGTAACAAGGTGGAGGAGTTTGGGGGAGAAGTAGCAAGGTGGAGCAGTTTGGGGGAGAAGTAGCAAGGTGGAGGAGTTTGAGGGAGGAGTAACAAGGTGGAGGAGTTTGGGGGAGAAGTAGCAAGGTGGAGGAGTTTGGGGGAGAAGTAGCAAGGTGGAGGAGTTTGGGGGAGAAGTAACAAGGTGGAGGAGTTTGGGGGAGAAGTAAAAAGGTGGAGGAGTTTGAGGGAGAAGTAGCAAGGTGGAGGAGTTTGGGGGAGAAGTAATAAGGTGGAGGAGTTTGGGGGACAAGTAACAAGGTGGAGGAGTTTTGGGAGAAGTAGCAAGGTGCAGGAGTTTGGGGGAGAAGTAGCAAGGTGGAGGAGTTTGGGGGAGAAGTAGCAAGATGGAGGAGTTTGAGGGAGAAGTCGCAAGGTGGAGGAGTTCGGGGGAGTAGTAGCAAGGTGGAGGAGTTTGGGGGAGAAGTAGCAAGGTGGAGGAGTTTGAGGGAGAAGTAGCAAGATGGAGGAGTTTGTGGGAGAAGTAGCAAGGTGGAGGAGTTTGGGGAGAAGTAGCAAGGTGGAGGAGTTTGGGGGAGAAGTAACAAGGTTGAGGAGTTTGGGGAGAAGTAGCAACGTGGAGGAGTTTGGGGGAGAAGTAACAAGGTGGAGGAGTTTGGGGAAGAATTAGCAAGGTGGAGGAGTTTGGGGAGAAGTAGCAAGGTGGAGGACTTTGGGGAGAATTAGCAAGGTGGAGGAGTTTGGGGGAGAAGTAGCAAGGTGGAGGAGTTTGGGGGAGGAGTAGCAAGGTGGAGGAGTTTGGGGGAAAAGTAGCAAGGTGGAGGAGTTTGGGGGAGAAGTAGCAAGGTGGAGGAGTTTGGGGGAGAAGTCGCAAGGTGGAGGAGTTTGAGGGAGAAGTAGCAAGGTGGAGGAGTTTGGGGAGAAGTAGCAAGGTGGAAGAGTTTGAGGGAGAAGTAGCAAGGTGGAGGAGTTTGAGGGAGAAGTAGCAAGGTGGAGGAGTTTGGGGGAGAAGTAGACAAGTGGAAAAGTTTGCGGGAGAAGTATCAAGCTGGAGGAGTTTCGGGGAGAAGTAACAAGGTGGAGGAGTTTGAGGGCGAAGTAGCAAGGTGGAGGAGTTTGGGGGAGAATTAGTAAGCTGGAGGAGTTTGGGGGAGAATTAGCAAGGTGGAGGAGTTTGGGGGAGAAGTAGCAAGGTGGAGGAGTTTGGGGGAGAAGTAGCAAGGTGGATGAGTTTGAGGGAGAAGTAGCAAGGTGGAGGAGTTTGGGGGAGACGTAGCAAGGTGGAGGAGTTTGGGGGAGAAGTAGCAAGGTGGAGGAGTTTGGGGGAGGAGTAGCAAGGTGGAGGAGTTTGGGGGAAAAGTAGCAAGGTGGAGGAGTTTGGGGGAGAAGTAGCAAGGTGGAGGAGTTTGGGGGAGAAGTAGCAAGGTGGAGGAGTTTGAGGGAGAAGTAACAAGGTGGAGGAGTTTGGGGGAGAAGTAGCAAGGTGGAGCAGTTTGGGGGAGAAGTAGCAAGGTGGAGGAGTTTGAGGGAGGAGTAACAAGGTGGAGGAGTTTGGGGGAGAAGTAGCAAGGTGGAGGAGTTTGGGGGAGAAGTAGTAAGGTGGAGGAGTTTGGGGGAGAAGTAACAAGGTGGAGGAGTTTGGGGGAGAAGTAAAAAGGTGGAGGAGTTTGAGGGAGAAGTAGCAAGGTGGAGGAGTTTGGGGGAGAAGTAATAAGGTGGAGGAGTTTGGGGGACAAGTAACAAGGTGGAGGAGTTTTGGGAGAAGTAGCAAGGTGCAGGAGTTTGGGGGAGAAGTAGCAAGGTGGAGGAGTTTGGGGGAGAAGTAGCAAGATGGAGGAGTTTGAGGGAGAAGTCGCAAGGTGCAGGAGTTTGGGGGAGAAGTAACAAGGTGGAGGAGTTTTGGGAGAAGTAGCAAGGTGCAGGAGTTTGGGGGAGAAGTAGCAAGGTGGAGGAGTTTGGGGGAGAAGTAGCAAGGTGGAGGAGTTTGAGGGAGAAGTAGCAAGATGGAGGAGTTTGTGGGAGAAGTAGCAAGGTGGAGGAGTTTGGGGAGAAGTAGCAAGGTGGAGGAGTTTGGGGGAGAAGTAACAAGGTTGAGGAGTTTGGGGAGAAGTAGCAACGTGGAGGAGTTTGGGGGAGAAGTAACAAGGTGGAGGAGTTTGGGGAAGAATTAGCAAGGTGGAGGAGTTTGGGGAGAAGTAGCAAGGTGGAGGAGTTTGGGGTTGAAGTAGCAAGGAGGAGTAGTTTGGGGGAGAGGTAGCAAGGTGGAGGAATTTGGGGGAGAAGTGGCAAGGTGGAGGAGTTTGGGGGAGAAGTTGCAAGGCGGAGGAGTTTGGGGGAGAAGTAGCAAGGTGGAGGAGTTTGGGGGAGAAGTAACAAGCTGGAGGAGTTTGAGGGAGAAGTAGCAATGTGGAGGAGTTTGGGGAGAAGTAGCAAGGTGGAGTAGTTTGGGGGCGAAGTAGCAAGGTGGAGGAGTTTGGGGGAGAAGTAACAAGGTGGAGGAGTTTGGGGAGAAGTAGCAAGGTGGAGCAGTTTGGGGAGAAGTAGCAAGGTGTAGGAGTTTGGGAGAGAAGAAACAAGGTGGAGGAGTTTGGGAGAAAAGTAGAAAGGTGGAGGAGTTTGGGGAGAAGTAGCAAGGTGGAGGAGTTTGGTGGAGGAGTAGCAAGGTGGAGTAGTTTGGGGGAGAAGTAGCAAGGTGGAGGAGTTTGGGGGAGAATTAACAAGGTGGAGGAGTGTGGTTGAGAAGTGGCAGGGTGGAGGAGTTTGGGGGAGAAGTAGCAAGGTGAAGGAGTTTGGGGGAGAAGTAGCAAGGTGGAGGAGTTTGAGGGCGTAGCAAGGTGGAGGATTTTGAGGGAGAAGTAGCAAGGTGGAGGAGTTTGGGGAGAAGTAGCAAGGTGGAGGAGTTTGAGGGAGAAGTAGCAAGGTGGAGGAGTTTGAGGGAGAAGTAGCAAGGTGGAGGAGTTTGAGGGAGAAGTAGCAAGATGGAGGAGTTTGAGGGAGAATTAGCAATGTGGAGATGTTTGGGGGAGAAGTAGCAAGGTGGAGGAGTTTGAGGGAGAAGTATGCAAGGTGGAGGAATTTGGGGGAGAAGTAACAAGTTGGAGGAGATTGAGGGAGAAGTAGCAAGGTGGAGGAGTTTGGGGGAGACGTAGCAAGGTGGAGGAGTTTGGGGGAGAAGTAGCAAGGTGGAGGAGTTTGGGGGAGGAGTAGCAAGGTGGAGGAGTTTGGGGGAAAAGTAGCAAGGTGGAGGAGTTTGGGGGAGAAGTAGCAAGGTGGAGGAGTTTGGGGGAGAAGTAGCAAGGTGGAGGAGTTTGAGGGAGAAGTAACAAGGTGGAGGAGTTTGGGGGAGAAGTAGCAAGGTGGAGCAGTTTGGGGGAGAAGTAGCAAGGTGGAGGAGTTTGAGGGAGGAGTAACAAGGTGGAGGAGTTTGGGGGAGAAGTAGCAAGGTGGAGGAGTTTGGGGGAGAAGTAGCAAGGTGGAGGAGTTTGGGGGAGAAGTAACAAGGTGGAGGAGTTTGGGGGAGAAGTAAAAAGGTGGAGGAGTTTGAGGGAGAAGTAGCAAGGTGGAGGAGTTTGGGGGTGAAGTAATAAGGTGGAGGAGTTTGGGGGACAAGTAACAAGGTGGAGGAGTTTTGGGAGAAGTAGCAAGGTGCAGGAGTTTGGGAGAGAAGTAGCAAGGTGGAGGAGTTTGGGGGAGAAGTAGCAAGATGGAGGAGTTTGAGGGAGAAGTCGCAAGGTGGAGGAGTTCGGGGGAGTAGTAGCAAGGTGGAGGAGTTTGGGGGAGAAGTAGCAAGGTGGAGGAGTTTGAGGGAGAAGTAGCAAGATGGAGGAGTTTGTGGGAGAAGTAGCAAGGTGGAGGAGTTTGGGGAGAAGTAGCAAGGTGGAGGAGTTTGGGGGAGAAGTAACAAGGTTGAGGAGTTTGGGGAGAAGTAGCAACGTGGAGGAGTTTGGGGGAGAAGTAACAAGGTGGAGGAGTTTGGGGAAGAATTAGCAAGGTGGAGGAGTTTGGGGAGAAGTAGCAAGGTGGAGGAGTTTGGGGTTGAAGTAGCAAGGAGGAGTAGTTTGGGGAGAGGTAGCAAGGTGGAGGAATTTGGGGGAGAAGTAGCAAGGTGGATGAGTTTGAGGGAGAAGTAGCAAGGTGGAGGAGTTTGGGGGAGACGTAGCAAGGTGTAGGAGTTTGGGGAGAAGTAGCAAGGTGGAGGAGTTTGGGGAGAAGTAGCAATGTGGAGGAGTTTGGGGGAGAATTAGCAAGTTGGAGGAGTTTGGGGGAGGAGTAGCAAGGTGGAGGAGTTTGGGGGAAAAGTAGAAAGGTGGAGGAGTTTGGGGGAGAAGTAGCAAGGTGGAGGAGTTTGGGGGAGAAGTAGCAAGGTGGAGGAGTTTGAGGGAGAAGTAACAAGGTGGAGGAGTTTGGGGGAGAAGTAGCAAGGTGGAGCAGTTTGGGGGAGAAGTAGCAAGGTGGAGGAGTTTGGGGGGAGAAGTAACAAGGTGGAGGAGTTTAGGGGAGAAGTAACAAGGTGGAGGAGTTTGAGGGAGAAGTAGCAAGGTGGAGGAGTTTGGGGGAGAAGTAATAAGGTGGAGGAGTTTGGGGGACAAGTATCAAGGTGGAGGAGTTTTGGGAGAAGTAGCAAGGTGGAGGAGTTTGGGGGAGAAGTAGCAAGGTGGAGGAGTTTGGAGGAGAAGTAGCAAGGTGGAGGAGTTTCAGGGAGAAGTCGCAAGGTGGAGGAGTTTGGGGGAGTAGTAGCAAGGTGGAGGAGTTTGGGGGAAAAGTAGCAAGGTGGAGGAGTTTGAGGGAGAAGTAGCAAGATGGAGGAGTTTGTGGGAGAAGTAGCAAGGTGGAGGAGTTTGGGGAGAAGTAGCAAGGTGGAGGAGTTTGGGGGAGAAGTAACAAGGTAGAGGAGTTTGGGGAGAAGTAGCAACGTGGAGGAGTTTGGGGGAGAAGTAACAAGGTGGAGGAGTTTGGGGGAGAAGTAGCAAGGTGGAGGAGTTTGGGGAGAAGTAGCAAGGTGGAGGAGTTTGGGGTAGAAGTAGCAAGGAGGAGTAGTTTGGGGATAGGTAGCAAGGTGGAGGAATTTGGGGGAGAAGTTACAAGGTGGAGGAGTGTGGGGGAGAAGTGGCAAGGTGGAGGAGTTTGGGGGAGAAGTAGCAAGGTGGAGGAGTTTGGGGGAGAAGTAGCAAGGTGGAGGAGTTTGGGAGAAGTAGCAACGTGGAGGAGTTTGAGGGAGAAGTAGCAAGGTGGAGGAGTTTGGGGGAGAAGTAGCAAGGTGGAGGAGTTTGGGGGAGAAGTAACAAGCTGGAGGAGTTTGAGGGAGAAGTAGCAAGGGGGAGGAGTTTGAGGGAGAAGTAGCAAGGTGGAGGAGTTTGGGGTGAAGTAGCAAGGTGGAGGAGTTTGTGGGAGAAGTTGCAAGGTGGAGGAGTTTGGGGGAGAAGTAGCAAGGTGGAGGAGTTTGGGGGAGAAGTAGCAAGGTGGAGGAGTTTGAGGGAGGAGTAGCAAGAAGGAGGAGTTTGAGGGAGAAGTAGCAATGTGGAGGAGTTTGGGGAGAAGTAGCAAGGTGGAGGAGTTTAGGGGAGAAGTAGCAACGTGGAGGAGTTTGGGGAGAAGTAGCAAGGTGGAGGAGTTTGGTGGAGAAGTAACAAGGTGAGGAGTTTGGGGAGAAGTAGCAAGGTGGAGGAGTTTGGGGAGAAGAAGCAAGGTGTAGGAGTTTGGGAGAGAAGAAACAAGGTGGAGGAGTTTGGGGAGAAGTAGCAATGTGGAGGAGTTTGGGGGAGAAGTAACAAGGTGGAGGAGTTTGGTGGAGAAGTAGCAAGGTGGAGTAGTTTGGGGGAGAAGTAGCAAGGTGGAGGAGTTTGGGGGAGAAGTAACAAGCTGGAGGAGTGTGGTTGAGAAGTGGCAAGGTGGAGGAGTTTGGGGAGAAGTAGCAAGGTGGAGGAGTTTGGGGGAGAAGTAGCAAGGTGGAGGAATTTGAGGGAGTAGCAAGGTGGAGGATTTTGAGGGAGAAGTAGCAAGGTGGAGGAGTTTGGGGAGAAGTGTAGCAAAGTGGAAGAGTTTGAGGGAGAAGTAGCAAGGTGGAGGAGTTTGAGGGAGAAGTAGCAAGGTGGAGGAGTTTGGGGGAGAAGTAGACAAGTGGAAAAGTTTGAGGGAGAAGTATCAAGCTGGAGGAGTTTCGGGGAGAAGTAACAAGGTGGAGGAGTTCGAGGGCGAAGTAGCAAGGTGGAGGAGTTTGGGGGAGAATTAGTAAGGTGGAGGAGTTTGGGGGAGAATTAGCAAGGTGGAGGAGTTTGGGGGAGAAGTAGCAAGGTGGAGGAGTTTGGGGGAGAAGTAGCAAGGTGGATGAGTTTGAGGGAGAAGTAGCAAGGTGGAGGAGTTTGGGGGAGACGTAGCAAGGTGGAGGAGTTTGGGGAGAAGTAGCAAGGTGGAGGACTTTGGGGATAATTAGCAAGGTGGAGGAGTTTGGGGGAGAAGTAGCAAGGTGGAGGAGTTTGGGGGAGGAGTAGCAAGGTGGAGGAGTTTGGGGGAAAAGTAGCAAGGTGGAGGAGTTTGGGGGAGAAGTAGCAAGGTGGAGGAGTTTGGGGGAGAAGTCGCAAGGTGGAGGAGTTTGAGGGAGAAGTAGCAAGGTGGAGGAGTTTGGGGAGAAGTAGCAAGGTGGAAGAGTTTGAGGGAGAAGTAGCAAGGTGGAGGAGTTTGAGGGAGAAGTAGCAAGGTGGAGGAGTTTGGGGGAGAAGTAGACAAGTGGAAAAGTTTGCGGGAGAAGTATCAAGCTGGAGGAGTTTCGGGGAGAAGTAACAAGGTGGAGGAGTTTGAGGGCGAAGTAGCAAGGTGGAGGAGTTTGGGGGAGAATTAGTAAGCTGGAGGAGTTTGGGGGAGAATTAGCAAGGTGGAGGAGTTTGGGGGAGAAGTAGCAAGGTGGAGGAGTTTGGGGGAGAAGTAGCAAGGTGGATGAGTTTGAGGGAGAAGTAGCAAGGTGGAGGAGTTTGGGGGAGACGTAGCAAGGTGGAGGAGTTTGGGGGAGAAGTAGCAAGGTGGAGGAGTTTGGGGGAGGAGTAGCAAGGTGGAGGAGTTTGGGGGAAAAGTAGCAAGGTGGAGGAGTTTGGGGGAGAAGTAGCAAGGTGGAGGAGTTTGGGGGAGAAGTAGCAAGGTGGAGGAGTTTGAGGGAGAAGTAACAAGGTGGAGGAGTTTGGGGGAGAAGTAGCAAGGTGGAGCAGTTTGGGGGAGAAGTAGCAAGGTGGAGGAGTTTGAGGGAGGAGTAACAAGGTGGAGGAGTTTGGGGGAGAAGTAGCAAGGTGGAGGAGTTTGGGGGAGAAGTAGCAAGGTGGAGGAGTTTGGGGGAGAAGTAACAAGGTGGAGGAGTTTGGGGAGAAGTAAAAAGGTGGAGGAGTTTGAGGGAGAAGTAGCAAGGTGGAGGAGTTTGGGGGAGAAGTAATAAGGTGGAGGAGTTTGGGGGACAAGTAACAAGGTGGAGGAGTTTTGGGAGAAGTAGCAAGGTGCAGGAGTTTGGGGGAGAAGTAGCAAGGTGGAGGAGTTTGGGGGAGAAGTAGCAAGATGGAGGAGTTTGAGGGAGAAGTCGCAAGGTGGAGGAGTTCGGGGGAGTAGTAGCAAGGTGGAGGAGTTTGGGGGAGAAGTAGCAAGGTGGAGGAGTTTGAGGGAGAAGTAGCAAGATGGAGGAGTTTGTGGGAGAAGTAGCAAGGTGGAGGAGTTTGGGGAGAAGTAGCAAGGTGGAGGAGTTTGGGGGAGAAGTAACAAGGTGGAGGAGTTTGGGGAAGAATTAGCAAGGTGGAGGAGTTTGGGGAGAAGTAGCAAGGTGGAGGACTTTGGGGAGAATTAGCAAGGTGGAGGAGTTTGGGGGAGAAGTAGCAAGGTGGAGGAGTTTGGGGGAGGAGTAGCAAGGTGGAGGAGTTTGGGGGAAAAGTAGCAAGGTGGAGGAGTTTGGGGGAGAAGTAGCAAGGTGGAGGAGTTTGGGGGAGAAGTCGCAAGGTGGAGGAGTTTGAGGGAGAAGTAGCAAGGTGGAGGAGTTTGGGGAGAAGTAGCAAGGTGGAAGAGTTTGAGGGAGAAGTAGCAAGGTGGAGGAGTTTGAGGGAGAAGTAGCAAGGTGGAGGAGTTTGGGGGAGAAGTAGACAAGTGGAAAAGTTTGCGGGAGAAGTATCAAGCTGGAGGAGTTTCGGGGAGAAGTAACAAGGTGGAGGAGTTTGAGGGCGAAGTAGCAAGGTGGAGGAGTTTGGGGGAGAATTAGTAAGCTGGAGGAGTTTGGGGGAGAATTAGCAAGGTGGAGGAGTTTGGGGGAGAAGTAGCAAGGTGGAGGAGTTTGGGGGAGAAGTAGCAAGGTGGATGAGTTTGAGGGAGAAGTAGCAAGGTGGAGGAGTTTGGGGGAGACGTAGCAAGGTGGAGGAGTTTGGGGGAGAAGTAGCAAGGTGGAGGAGTTTGGGGGAGGAGTAGCAAGGTGGAGGAGTTTGGGGGAAAAGTAGCAAGGTGGAGGAGTTTGGGGGAGAAGTAGCAAGGTGGAGGAGTTTGGGGGAGAAGTAGCAAGGTGGAGGAGTTTGAGGGAGAAGTAACAAGGTGGAGGAGTTTGGGGGAGAAGTAGCAAGGTGGAGCAGTTTGGGGGAGAAGTAGCAAGGTGGAGGAGTTTGAGGGAGGAGTAACAAGGTGGAGGAGTTTGGGGGAGAAGTAGCAAGGTGGAGGAGTTTGGGGGAGAAGTAGTAAGGTGGAGGAGTTTGGGGGAGAAGTAACAAGGTGGAGGAGTTTGGGGGAGAAGTAAAAAGGTGGAGGAGTTTGAGGGAGAAGTAGCAAGGTGGAGGAGTTTGGGGGAGAAGTAATAAGGTGGAGGAGTTTGGGGGACAAGTAACAAGGTGGAGGAGTTTTGGGAGAAGTAGCAAGGTGCAGGAGTTTGGGGGAGAAGTAGCAAGGTGGAGGAGTTTGGGGGAGAAGTAGCAAGATGGAGGAGTTTGAGGGAGAAGTCGCAAGGTGCAGGAGTTTGGGGGAGAAGTAACAAGGTGGAGGAGTTTTGGGAGAAGTAGCAAGGTGCAGGAGTTTGGGGGAGAAGTAGCAAGGTGGAGGAGTTTGGGGGAGAAGTAGCAAGGTGGAGGAGTTTGAGGGAGAAGTAGCAAGATGGAGGAGTTTGTGGGAGAAGTAGCAAGGTGGAGGAGTTTGGGGAGAAGTAGCAAGGTGGAGGAGTTTGGGGGAGAAGTAACAAGGTTGAGGAGTTTGGGGAGAAGTAGCAACGTGGAGGAGTTTGGGGGAGAAGTAACAAGGTGGAGGAGTTTGGGGAAGAATTAGCAAGGTGGAGGAGTTTGGGGAGAAGTAGCAAGGTGGAGGAGTTTGGGGTTGAAGTAGCAAGGAGGAGTAGTTTGGGGGAGAGGTAGCAAGGTGGAGGAATTTGGGGGAGAAGTGGCAAGGTGGAGGAGTTTGGGGGAGAAGTTGCAAGGCGGAGGAGTTTGGGGGAGAAGTAACAAGCTGGAGGAGTTTGAGGGAGAAGTAGCAATGTGGAGGAGTTTGGGGAGAAGTAGCAAGGTGGAGTAGTTTGGGGGCGAAGTAGCAAGGTGGAGGAGTTTGGGGGAGAAGTAACAAGGTGGAGGAGTTTGGGGAGAAGTAGCAAGGTGGAGCAGTTTGGGGAGAAGTAGCAAGGTGTAGGAGTTTGGGAGAGAAGAAACAAGGTGGAGGAGTTTGGGAGAAAAGTAGAAAGGTGGAGGAGTTTGGGGAGAAGTAGCAAGGTGGAGGAGTTTGGTGGAGGAGTAGCAAGGTGGAGTAGTTTGGGGGAGAAGTAGCAAGGTGGAGGAGTTTGGGGGAGAATTAACAAGGTGGAGGAGTGTGGTTGAGAAGTGGCAGGGTGGAGGAGTTTGGGGGAGAAGTAGCAAGGTGAAGGAGTTTGGGGGAGAAGTAGCAAGGTGGAGGAGTTTGAGGGCGTAGCAAGGTGGAGGATTTTGAGGGAGAAGTAGCAAGGTGGAGGAGTTTGGGGAGAAGTAGCAAGGTGGAGGAGTTTGAGGGAGAAGTAGCAAGGTGGAGGAGTTTGAGGGAGAAGTAGCAAGGTGGAGGAATTTGAGGGAGAAGTAGCAAGATGGAGGAGTTTGAGGGAGAATTAGCAATGTGGAGATGTTTGGGGGAGAAGTAGCAAGGTGGAGGAGTTTGAGGGAGAAGTATGCAAGGTGGAGGAATTTGGGGGAGAAGTAACAAGTTGGAGGAGATTGAGGGAGAAGTAGCAAGGTGGAGGAGTTTGGGGGAGACGTAGCAAGGTGGAGGAGTTTGGGGGAGAAGTAGCAAGGTGGAGGAGTTTGGGGGAGGAGTAGCAAGGTGGAGGAGTTTGGGGGAAAAGTAGCAAGGTGGAGGAGTTTGGGGGAGAAGTAGCAAGGTGGAGGAGTTTGGGGGAGAAGTAGCAAGGTGGAGGAGTTTGAGGGAGAAGTAACAAGGTGGAGGAGTTTGGGGGAGAAGTAGCAAGGTGGAGCAGTTTGGGGGAGAAGTAGCAAGGTGGAGGAGTTTGATTGAGGAGTAACAAGGTGGAGGAGTTTGGGGGAGAAGTAGCAAGGTGGAGGAGTTTGGGGGAGAAGTAGCAAGGTGGAGGAGTTTGGGGGAGAAGTAACAAGGTGGAGGAGTTTGGGGGAGAAGTAAAAAGGTGGAGGAGTTTGAGGGAGAAGTAGCAAGGTGGAGGAGTTTGGGGGAGAAGTAATAAGGTGGAGGAGTTTGGGGGACAAGTAACAAGGTGGAGGAGTTTTGGGAGAAGTAGCAAGGTGCAGGAGTTTGGGGGAGAAGTAGCAAGGTGGAGGAGTTTGGGGGAGAAGTAGCAAGATGGAGGAGTTTGAGGGAGAAGTCGCAAGGTGGAGGAGTTCGGGGGAGTAGTAGCAAGGTGGAGGAGTTTGGGGGAGAAGTAGCAAGGTGGAGGAGTTTGAGGGAGAAGTAGCAAGATGGAGGAGTTTGTGGGAGAAGTAGCAAGGTGGAGGAGTTTGGGGAGAAGTAGCAAGGTGGAGGAGTTTGGGGGAGAAGTAACAAGGTTGAGGAGTTTGGGGAGAAGTAGCAACGTGGAGGAGTTTGGGGGAGAAGTAACAAGGTGGAGGAGTTTGGGGAAGAATTAGCAAGGTGGAGGAGTTTGGGGAGAAGTAGCAAGGTGGAGGAGTTTGGGGTTGAAGTAGCAAGGAGGAGTAGTTTGGGGGAGAGGTAGCAAGGTGGAGGAATTTGGGGGAGAAGTGGCAAGGTGGAGGAGTTTGGGGGAGAAGTTGCAAGGCGGAGGAGTTTGGGGGAGAAGTAGCAAGGTGGAGGAGTTTGGGGGAGAAGTAACAAGCTGGAGGAGTTTGAGGGAGAAGTAGCAATGTGGAGGAGTTTGGGGAGAAGTAGCAAGGTGGAGTAGTTTGGGGGCGAAGTAGCAAGGTGGAGGAGTTTGGGGGAGAAGTAACAAGGTGGAGGAGTTTGGGGAGAAGTAGCAAGGTGGAGCAGTTTGGGGAGAAGTAGCAAGGTGTAGGAGTTTGGGAGAGAAGAAACAAGTTGGAGGAGTTTGGGAGAAAAGTAGAAAGGTGGAGGAGTTTGGGGAGAAGTAGCAAGGTGGAGGAGTTTGGTGGAGGAGTAGCAAGGTGGAGTAGTTTGGGGGAGAAGTAGCAAGGTGGAGGAGTTTGGGGGAGAAGTAGCAAGGTGGATGAGTTTGAGGGAGAAGTAGCAAGGTGGAGGAGTTTGGGGGAGACGTAGCAAGGTGGAGGAGTTTGGGGGAGAAGTAGCAAGGTGGAGGAGTTTGGGGGAGGAGTAGCAAGGTGGAGGAGTTTGGGGGAAAAGTAGCAAGGTGGAGGAGTTTGGGGGAGAAGTAGCAAGGTGGAGGAGTTTGGGGGAGAAGTAGCAAGGTGGAGGAGTTTGAGGGAGAAGTAACAAGGTGGAGGAGTTTGGGGGAGAAGTAGCAAGGTGGAGCAGTTTGGGGGAGAAGTAGCAAGGTGGAGGAGTTTGAGGGAGGAGTAACAAGGTGGAGGAGTTTGGGGGAGAAGTAGCAAGGTGGAGGAGTTTGGGGGAGAAGTAGCAAGGTGGAGGAGTTTGGGGGAGAAGTAACAAGGTGGAGGAGTTTGGGGGAGAAGTAAAAAGGTGGAGGAGTTTGAGGGAGAAGTAGCAAGGTGGAGGAGTTTGGGGGAGAAGTAATAAGGTGGAGGAGTTTGGGGGACAAGTAACAAGGTGGAGGAGTTTTGGGAGAAGTAGCAAGGTGCAGGAGTTTGGGGGAGAAGTAGCAAGGTGGAGGAGTTTGGGGGAGAAGTAGCAAGATGGAGGAGTTTGAGGGAGAAGTCGCAAGGTGGAGGAGTTCGGGGGAGTAGTAGCAAGGTGGAGGAGTTTGGGGGAGAAGTAGCAAGGTGGAGGAGTTTGAGGGAGAAGTAGCAAGATGGAGGAGTTTGTGGGAGAAGTAGCAAGGTGGAGGAGTTTGGGGAGAAGTAGCAAGGTGGAGGAGTTTGGGCGAGATGTAACAAGGTTGAGGAGTTTGGGGAGAAGTAGCAACGTGGAGGAGTTTGGGGGAGAAGTAACAAGGTGGAGGAGTTTGGGGAAGAATTAGCAAGGTGGAGGAGTTTGGGGAGAAGTAGCAAGGTGGAGGACTTTGGGGAGAATTAGCAAGGTGGAGGAGTTTGGGGGAGAAGTAGCAAGGTGGAGGAGTTTGGGGGAGGAGTAGCAAGGTGGAGGAGTTTGGGGGAAAAGTAGCAAGGTGGAGGAGTTTGGGGGAGAAGTAGCAAGGTGGAGGAGTTTGGGGGAGAAGTCGCAAGGTGGAGGAGTTTGAGGGAGAAGTAGCAAGGTGGAGGAGTTTGGGGAGAAGTAGCAAGGTGGAAGAGTTTGAGGGAGAAGTAGCAAGGTGGAGGAGTTTGAGGGAGAAGTAGCAAGGTGGAGGAGTTTGGGGGAGAAGTAGACAAGTGGAAAAGTTTGCGGGAGAAGTATCAAGCTGGAGGAGTTTCGGGGAGAAGTAACAAGGTGGAGGAGTTTGAGGGCGAAGTAGCAAGGTGGAGGAGTTTGGGGGAGAATTAGTAAGCTGGAGGAGTTTGGGGGAGAATTAGCAAGGTGGAGGAGTTTGGGGGAGAAGTAGCAAGGTGGAGGAGTTTGGGGGAGAAGTAGCAAGGTGGATGAGTTTGAGGGAGAAGTAGCAAGGTGGAGGAGTTTGGGGGAGACGTAGCAAGGTGGAGGAGTTTGGGGGAGAAGTAGCAAGGTGGAGGAGTTTGGGGGAGGAGTAGCAAGGTGGAGGAGTTTGGGGGAAAAGTAGCAAGGTGGAGGAGTTTGGGGGAGAAGTAGCAAGGTGGAGGAGTTTGGGGGAGAAGTAGCAAGGTCGAGGAGTTTGAGGGAGAAGTAACAAGGTGGAGGAGTTTGGGGGAGAAGTAGCAAGGTGGAGCAGTTTGGGGGAGAAGTAGCAAGGTGGAGGAGTTTGAGGGAGGAGTAACAAGGTGGAGGAGTTTGGGGGAGAAGTAGCAAGGTGGAGGAGTTTGGGGGAGAAGTAGTAAGGTGGAGGAGTTTGGGGGAGAAGTAACAAGGTGGAGGAGTTTGGGGGAGAAGTAAAAAGGTGGAGGAGTTTGAGGGAGAAGTAGCAAGGTGGAGGAGTTTGGGGGAGAAGTAATAAGGTGGAGGAGTTTGGGGGACAAGTAACAAGGTGGAGGAGTTTTGGGAGAAGTAGCAAGGTGCAGGAGTTTGGGGGAGAAGTAGCAAGGTGGAGGAGTTTGGGGGAGAAGTAGCAAGATGGAGGAGTTTGAGGGAGAAGTCGCAAGGTGCAGGAGTTTGGGGGAGAAGTAACAAGGTGGAGGAGTTTTGGGAGAAGTAGCAAGGTGCAGGAGTTTGGGGGAGAAGTAGCAAGGTGGAGGAGTTTGGGGGAGAAGTAGCAAGGTGGAGGAGTTTGAGGGAGAAGTAGCAAGATGGAGGAGTTTGTGGGAGAAGTAGCAAGGTGGAGGAGTTTGGGGAGAAGTAGCAAGGTGGAGGAGTTTGGGGGAGAAGTAACAAGGTTGAGGAGTTTGGGGAGAAGTAGCAACGTGGAGGAGTTTGGGGGAGAAGTAACAAGGTGGAGGAGTTTGGGGAAGAATTAGCAAGGTGGAGGAGTTTGGGGAGAAGTAGCAAGGTGGAGGAGTTTGGGGTTGAAGTAGCAAGGAGGAGTAGTTTGGGGGAGAGGTAGCAAGGTGGAGGAATTTGGGGGAGAAGTGGCAAGGTGGAGGAGTTTGGGGGAGAAGTTGCAAGGCGGAGGAGTTTGGGGGAGAAGTAGCAAGGTGGAGGAGTTTGGGGGAGAAGTAACAAGCTGGAGGAGTTTGAGGGAGAAGTAGCAATGTGGAGGAGTTTGGGGAGAAGTAGCAAGGTGGAGTAGTTTGGGGGCGAAGTAGCAAGGTGGAGGAGTTTGGGGGAGAAGTAACAAGGTGGAGGAGTTTGGGGAGAAGTAGCAAGGTGGAGCAGTTTGGGGAGAAGTAGCAAGGTGTAGGAGTTTGGGAGAGAAGAAACAAGGTGGAGGAGTTTGGGAGAAAAGTAGAAAGGTGGAGGAGTTTGGGGAGAAGTAGCAAGGTGGAGGAGTTTGGTGGAGGAGTAGCAAGGTGGAGTAGTTTGGGGGAGAAGTAGCAAGGTGGAGGAGTTTGGGGGAGAATTAACAAGGTGGAGGAGTGTGGTTGAGAAGTGGCAGGGTGGAGGAGTTTGGGGGAGAAGTAGCAAGGTGAAGGAGTTTGGGGGAGAAGTAACAAGGTGGAGGAGTTTGAGGGCGTAGCAAGGTGGAGGATTTTGAGGGAGAAGTAGCAAGGTGGAGGAGTTTGGGGAGAAGTAGCAAGGTGGAGGAGTTTGAGGGAGAAGTAGCAAGGTGGAGGAGTTTGAGGGAGAAGTAGCAAGGTGGAGGAATTTGAGGGAGAAGTAGCAAGATGGAGGAGTTTGAGGGAGAATTAGCAATGTGGAGATGTTTGGGGGAGAAGTAGCAAGGTGGAGGAGTTTGAGGGAGAAGTATGCAAGGTGGAGGAATTTGGGGGAGAAGTAACAAGTTGGAGGAGATTGAGGGAGAAGTAGCAAGGTGGAGGAGTTTGGGGGAGACGTAGCAAGGTGGAGGAGTTTGGGGGAGAAGTAGCAAGGTGGAGGAGTTTGGGGGAGGAGTAGCAAGGTGGAGGAGTTTGGGGGAAAAGTAGCAAGGTGGAGGAGTTTGGGGGAGAAGTAGCAAGGTGGAGGAGTTTGGGGGAGAAGTAGCAAGGTGGAGGAGTTTGAGGGAGAAGTAACAAGGTGGAGGAGTTTGGGGGAGAAGTAGCAAGGTGGAGCAGTTTGGGGGAGAAGTAGCAAGGTGGAGGAGTTTGAGGGAGGAGTAACAAGGTGGAGGAGTTTGGGGGAGAAGTAGCAAGGTGGAGGAGTTTGGGGGAGAAGTAGCAAGGTGGAGGAGTTTGGGGGAGAAGTAACAAGGTGGAGGAGTTTGGGGGAGAAGTAAAAAGGTGGAGGAGTTTGAGGGAGAAGTAGCAAGGTGGAGGAGTTTGGGGGAGAAGTAATAAGGTGGAGGAGTTTGGGGGACAAGTAACAAGGTGGAGGAGTTTTGGGAGAAGTAGCAAGGTGCAGGAGTTTGGGGGAGAAGTAGCAAGGTGGAGGAGTTTGGGGGAGAAGTAGCAAGATGGAGGAGATTGAGGGAGAAGTCGCAAGGTGGAGGAGTTCGGGGGAGTAGTAGCAAGGTGGAGGAGTTTGGGGGAGAAGTAGCAAGGTGGAGGAGTTTGAGGGAGAAGTAGCAAGATGGAGGAGTTTGTGGGAGAAGTAGCAAGGTGGAGGAGTTTGGGGAGAAGTAGCAAGGTGGAGGAGTTTGGGGGAGAAGTAACAAGGTTGAGGAGTTTGGGGAGAAGTAGCAACGTGGAGGAGTTTGGGGGAGAAGTAACAAGGTGGAGGAGTTTGGGGAAGAATTAGCAAGGTGGAGGAGTTTGGGGAGAAGTAGCAAGGTGGAGGAGTTTGGGGTTGAAGTAGCAAGGAGGAGTAGTTTGGGGGAGAGGTAGCAAGGTGGAGGAATTTGGGGGAGAAGTGGCAAGGTGGAGGAGTTTGGGGGAGAAGTTGCAAGGCGGAGGAGTTTGGGGGAGAAGTAGCAAGGTGGAGGAGTTTGGGGGAGAAGTAACAAGCTGGAGGAGTTTGAGGGAGAAGTAGCAATGTGGAGGAGTTTGGGGAGAAGTAGCAAGGTGGAGTAGTTTGGGGGCGAAGTAGCAAGGTGGAGGAGTTTGGGGGAGAAGTAACAAGGTGGAGGAGTTTGGGGAGAAGTAGCAAGGTGGAGCAGTTTGGGGAGAAGTAGCAAGGTGTAGGAGTTTGGGAGAGAAGAAACAAGTTGGAGGAGTTTGGGAGAAAAGTAGAAAGGTGGAGGAGTTTGGGGAGAAGTAGCAAGGTGGAGGAGTTTGGTGGAGGAGTAGCAAGGTGGAGTAGTTTGGGGGAGAAGTAGCAAGGTGGAGGAGTTTGGGGGAGAATTAACAAGGTGGAGGAGTGTGGTTGAGAAGTGGCAGGGTGGAGGAGTTTGGGGGAGAAGTAGCAAGGTGAAGGAGTTTGGGGGAGAAGTAGCAAGGTGGAGGAGTTTGAGGGCGTAGCAAGGTGGAGGATTTTGAGGGAGTAGTAGCAAGGTGGAGGAGTTTGGGGAGAAGTAGCAAGGTGGAGGAGTTTGAGGGAGAAGTAGCAAGGTGGAGGAGTTTGAGGGAGAAGTAGCAAGGTGGAGGAGTTTGAGGGAGAAGTAGCAAGATGGAGGAGTTTGAGGGAGAATTAGCAATGTGGAGATGTTTGGGGGAGAAGTAGCAAGGTGGAGGAGTTTGAGGGAGAAGTATGCAAGGTGGAGGAATTTGGGGGAGAAGTAGCAAGGTGGAGGAGTTTGGGGGAGAAGTAACAAGTTGGAGGAGATTGGGGAGAAGAAGCAAGGTGGAGGAGATTGGGGAGAAGTAGCAAGGTGCAGGAGTTTGGGAGAGAAGTAGCAAGGTGGAGGAGTTTGGGGGAGAAGTAGACAGGTGGAGGAGTTTGAGGGAGAAGTTTCAAGCTGGAGGAGTTTGGGGCAGAAATAACATGGTGGAGGAGTTTGAGGGCGATGTAGCAAGGTGGAGGAGTTTGGGGCAGAATCAGCAAGGTGGAGGAGTTTGGGGGAGAAGTAACAAGGTGGAGTAGTTTGGGGAAGAAGTAGCAAGGTGGAGGAGTTTGGGGAGAAGTAGCAAGGTGGAGGAGTTTGGGGTAGAAGTAGCAAGGAGGAGTAGTTTGAGGGAGAGGTAGCAAGGTGGAGGAATTTGGGGGAGAAGTGGCAAGGTGGAGGAGTTTGGGGGAGAAGTAGCAAGATGGAGGAGTTTGGGGGAGAAGTAGCAAGGTGGAGGAGTTTGGGGGAGAAGTAACAAGCTGGAGGAGTTTGAGGGAGAAGTTGCAATGTGGAGGAGTTTGGGGAGAAGTAGCAAGATGGAGGAGTTTGGGGGAGAAGTAACAAGGTGGAGGAGTTTGGGGAGAAGTAGCAAGGTGGAGCAGTTTGGGGAGAAGTGGCAAGGTGTAGGAGTTTGGGAGAGAAGAAACAAGGTGGTGGAGTTTGGGAGAAAAGTAGAAAGGTGGAGGAGTTTGGGGAGAAGTAGCAAAGTGGAGGAGTTTGGGGGAGAAGTAGCAAGGTGGAGGAGTTTGGGGGAGAAGTAACAAGGTGCAGGAGTTGAGGGAGAAGTAGCAAGGTGGAGGAGTTTGGGGGAGAAGTAGCAAGGTGGAGGAGTTTGAGGGAGAAGTAGCAAGGTGGATGAGTTTGAGGGAGAAGTATGCAAGGTGGAGGAATTTGGGGGAGAAGTAGCAAGGTGGAGGAGTTTGGGGAGAAGTAGCAAGGTGGAGGAGTTTGGGGGAGAAGTAACAAGGTGGAGGAGTTTGGGGAGAAGTAACAAGGTGGAGGAGTTTGGGGGAGAAGTAACAAGGTGGAGGAGTTTGGGGAGAAGTAGCAAGGTGGAGGAGTTTGGGGAGAAGTAGCAAGGTGGAGGAGTTTGAGGGAGAAGTAGCAAGGTGGAGGAGTTTGAGGGAGAAGTAGCAAGGTGGAGGAGTTTGAGGGAGAAGTAGCAAGATGGAGGAGTTTGGGGGAGAAGTAGCAAGGTGGAGGAGTTTGGGGGAGAAGTAACAAGGTGGAGGAGTTTGGGGAGAAGTAACAAGGTGGAGGAGTTTGGGGGAGAAGTAACAAGGTAGAGGCATTTGGCGAGAAGTAGCAAGG
Source organism: Somniosus microcephalus (assembly GCF_052327205.1). Classification (NCBI taxonomy): domain Eukaryota; kingdom Metazoa; phylum Chordata; class Chondrichthyes; order Squaliformes; family Somniosidae; genus Somniosus; species Somniosus microcephalus. The sequence continues at coordinate 121,345,350 of NC_140992.1, forward strand.
TGGAGGAGTTTGGGGGAGGAGTAGCAAGGTGGAGGAGCTTGGGGGAAAAGTAGCAAGGTGGAGGAGTATGGGGGAGAAGCAGCAAGGTGGAGGAGTTTGGGGGAGAAGTAGCAAGGTGGAGGAGTTTCAGGGAGAAGTAACAAGGTGGAGGAGTTTGGGGGAGAAGTAGCAAGGTGGAGGAGTTTGGGGGAGAAGTAGCAAGGTGGAGGAGTTTGAGGGAGGAGTAACAAGGTGGAGGAGTTTGGGGGAGAAGTAGCAAGGTGGAGGAGTTTGGGGGAGAAGTAGCAAGGTGGAGGAGTTTGGGGGATAGGTAACAAGGTGGAGGAGTTTGGGGGAGAAGTAACAAGGTGGAGGAGTTTGAGGGAGAAGTAACAAGGTAGAGGAGTTTGAGGGAGAAGTAGCAAGGTGGAGGAGTTTGAGGGAGAAGTAGCAAGGTGCAGGAATTTGTGGGAGAAGTAGCAAGGTGGAGGAGTTTGAGGGAGAAGTAGCAAGGTGGAGGAGTTTGAGGGAGAAGTAACAAGGAGGAGGGGTTGGGGGAGAAGTAGCAAGGTGGAGGAGTTTGGGGGAGAAGTAACAAGGTGGAGGAGTTTGGCGGGAAGTAGCAAGGTGGAGGAGTTTGGGGAGAAGTAGCAAGATGGAGGAGTTAGGGGGAGACGTAACAAGGTGTAAGAGTTTGAGGGAGAACTAGCAAGGTGGAGGAGTTTTGGAGAGAAGTAGCAAGGTGGAGGAGATTGAGGGAGAAGTAGCAAGGTGGAGGAGTTTGGGGGTGAAGTAACAAGGTGGAGGAGTTTGGGGAGAAGTAGCAAGGTGGAGCAGTTTGGGGAGAAGTAGCAAGGTGGAGGAGTTTGGCGGAGAAGTAGCAAGGTGGAGTAGTTTGGGGGAGAAGTAGCAAGGTGGAGGAGTTTGGGGGAGAAGTAACAAGGTGCAGCAGTTTGAGGGAGAAGTAGCAAGGTGGAGGAGTTTGGGGGAAAAGTAGCAAGGTGGAGCAGTTTGAGGGAGAAGTAGCAAGGTGGAGGAGTTTGAGGGAGAAGTATGCAAGGTGGAGGAATTTGGGGGAGAAGTAGCAAGGTGGAGGAGTTTGGGGAGAAGTAGCAAGGTGGAGGAGTTTGGGGGAGAAGTAACAAGGTGGAGGAGTTTGGGGAGAAGTAACAAGGTGGAGGAGTTTGGGGGAGAAGTAGCAAGATGGAGGAGTTTGAGGGAGAAGTAGCAAGGTGGAGGAGTTTGAGGGAGAAGTAGCAAGGTGGAGGAGTTTGAGGGAGAAGTAGCAAGATGGAGGAGTTTGAGGGAGAATTAGCAATGTGGAGGAGTTTGGGGGAGAAGTAGCAAGGTGGAGGAGTTTGAGGGAGAAGTATGCAAGGTGGAGGAATTTGGGGGAGAAGTAGCAAGGTGGAGGAGTTTGGGGGAGAAGTAACAAGCTGGAGGAGTTTGGGGAGAAGTAGCAAGGTGGAGGAGTTTGGGGAGAAGTAGCAAGGTGTAGGAGTTTGGGAGAGAAGTAGCAAGGTGGAGGAGTTTGGGGGAGAAGTCGACAGGTGGAGGAGTTTGAGGGAGAAGTATCAAGCTGGAGGAGTTTGGGGGAGAATTAGCAAGGTGGAGGAGTTTGGGGGAGAAGTAGCAAGGTGGAGGAGTTTGGGGGAGAAGTAGCAAGGTGGATGAGTTTGAGGGAGAAGTAGCAAGGTGGAGAAGTTTGGGGGAGACGTTGCAAGGTGGAGGAGTTTGGGGAGAAGTAGCAAGATGGAGGAGTTTGGGGAGAAGTAGCAAGGTGGAGGAGTTTGGGGGAGAAGTAGCAAGGTGGAGGAGTTTGGGGGAGGAGTAGCAAGGTGGAGGAGTTTGGGGGAAAAGTAGCAAGGTGGAGGAGTTTGGGGGAGAAGAAACAAGGTGGAGGAGTTTGGGGGAGAAGTAGCAAGGTGGAGGAGTTTGAGGGAGAAGTAACAAGGTGGAGGAGTTTGGGGGCGAAGCAGCAAGGTGGAGCAGTTTGGGGGAGAAGTAGCAAGGTGGAGGAGTTTGAGGGAGGAGTAACAAGGTGGAGGAGTGTGGGGGAGAAGTCGCAAGGTGGAGGATTTTGGGGGAGGAGTAGCAAGGTGGAGGAGCTTGGGGGAAAAGTAGCAAGGTGGAGGAGTATGGGGGATAGGTAACAAGGTGGAGGAGTTTGGGGGAGAAGTAACAAGGTGGAGGAGTTTGAGCGAGAAGTAACAAGGTAGAGGAGTTTGAGGGAGAAGTAGCAAGGTGGAGGAGTTTGAGGGAGAAGTAGCAAGGTGCAGGAATTTGTGGGAGAAGTAGCAAGGTGGAGGAGTTTGAGGGAGAAGTAGCAAGGTGGAGGAGTTTGAGGGAGAAGTAGCAAGGTGCAGGAATTTGTGGGAGAAGTAGCAAGGTGGAGGAGTTTGAGGGAGAAGTAGCAAGGTGGAGGAGTTTGAGGGAGAAGTAACAAGGAGGAGGGGTTTGGGGGAGAAGTAGCAAGGTGGAGCAGTTTGGGGAGAAGTAGCAAGGTGTAGGAGTTTGGGAGAGAAGAAACAAGGTGGAGAAGTTTGGGAGAAAAGTAGAAAGGAGGAGGAGTTTGGGGAGAAGTAGCAAGGTGGAGGAGTTTGGTGGAGAAGTAGCAAGGTGGAGTAGTTTGGGGGAGAAGTAGCAAGGTGGAGGAGTTTGGGGGAGAAGTAACAAGGTGCAGGAGTTTGAGGGAGAAGTAGCAAGGTGGAGGAGTTTGGGGGAGAAGTAGCAAGGTGGAGGAGTTTGAGGGAGAAGTAGCAAGGTGGAGGAGTTTGAGGGAGAAGTATGCAAGGTGGAGGAATTTGGGGGAGAAGTAGCAAGGTGGAGGAGTTTGGGGAGAAGTAGCAAGGTGGAGGAGTTTGGGGGAGAAGTAACAAGGTGGAGGAGTTTGGGGAGAAGTAACAAGGTGGAGGAGTTTGGGGAGAAGTAACAAGGTGGAGGAGTTTGGGGGAGAAGTAACAAGGTGGAGGAGTTTGGGGGAGAAGTAGCAAGGTGGAGGAGTTTGGGGGAGAAGTAGCAAGGTGGATGAGTTTGAGGGAGAAGTAGCAAGGTGGAGGAGTTTGGGGGAGACGTAGCAAGGTGGAGGAGTTTGGGGAGAAGTAGCAAGATGGAGGAGTTTGGGGAGAAGTAGCAAGGTGGAGGAGTTTGGGGGAGAAGTAGCAAGGTGGAGGAGTTTGGGGGAGGAGTAGCAAGGTGGAGGAGTTTGGGGGAAAAGTAGCAAGGTGGAGGAGTTTGGGGGAGAAGAAACAAGGTGGAGGAGTTTGGGGGAGAAGTAGCAAGGTGGAGGAGTTTGAGGGAGAAGTAACAAGGTGGAGGAGTTTGGGGGAGAAGCTGCAAGGTGGAGCAGTTTGGGGGAGAAGTAGCAAGGTGGAGGAGTTTGAGGGAGGAGTAACAAGGTGGAGGAGTTTGGGGGAGAAGTAGCAAGGTGGAGGAGTTTGGGGGAGAAGTAGCAAGGTGGAGGAGTTTGGGGGAGAAGTAACAAGGTGGAGGAGTTTGAGGGAGAAGTAGCAAGGTGGAGGAGTTTGAGGGAGAAGTAGCAAGATGGAGGAGTTTGAGGGAGAATTAGCAATGTGGAGGAGTTTGGGGGAGAAGTAGCAAGGTGGAGGAGTTTGAGGGAGAAGTATGCAAGGTGGAGGAATTTGGGGGAGAAGTAGCAAGGTGGAGGAGTTTGGGGGAGAAGTAACAAGGTGGAGGAGTTTGGGGAGAAGTTGCAAGGTGGAGGAGTTTGGGGAGAAGTAGCGAGGTGTAGGAGTTTGGGAGAGAAGTAGCAAGGTGGAGGAGTTTGGGGGAGAAGTAGACAGGTGGAGGAGTTTGAGGGAGAAGTATCAAGCTGGAGGAGTTTGGGGGAGAATTAGCAAGGTGGAGGAGTTTGGGGGAGAAGTAGCAAGGTGGAGGAGTTTGGGGGAGAAGTAACAAGGTGGAGGAATTTGGCGAGAAGTAGCAAGGTGGAGGAGTTTGGGGGAGGAGTAGCAAGGTGGAGGAGCTTGGGGGAAAAGTAGCAAGGTGGAGGAGTTTGGGGGAGGAGTAGCAAGGTGGAGGAATTTGGGGGAGGAGTAGCAAGGTGGAGGAGTTTGGGGGAAAAGTAGCAAGGTGGAGGAGTTTGGGGGAGAAGTAGCAAGGTGGAGGAGTTTGGGGGAGAAGTAGCAAGGTGGAGGAGTTTGAGGGAGAAGTAACAAGGTGGAGGAGTTTGGGGGAGAAGTAGCAAGGTGGAGCAGTTTGGGGGAGAAGTAGCAAGGTGGAGGAGTTTGAGGGAGGAGTAACAAGGTGGAGGAGTTTGGGGGAGAAGTAGCAAGGTGGAGGAGTTTGGGGGAGAAGTAGCAAGGTGGAGGAGTTTGGGGGAGAAGTAACAAGGTGGAGGAGTTTGGGGGAGAAGTAAAAAGGTGGAGGAGTTTGAGGGAGAAGTAGCAAGGTGGAGGAGTTTGGGGGAGAAGTAATAAGGTGGAGGAGTTTGGGGGACAAGTAACAAGGTGGAGGAGTTTTGGGAGAAGTAGCAAGGTGCAGGAGTTTGGGGGAGAAGTAGCAAGGTGGAGGAGTTTGGGGAGAAGTAGCAAGATGGAGGAGATTGAGGGAGAAGTCGCAAGGTGGAGGAGTTCGGGGGAGTAGTAGCAAGGTGGAGGAGTTTGGGGGAGAAGTAGCAAGGTGGAGGAGTTTGAGGGAGAAGTAGCAAGATGGAGGAGTTTGTGGGAGAAGTAGCAAGGTGGAGGAGTTTGGGGAGAAGTAGCAAGGTGGAGGAGTTTGGGGGAGAAGTAACAAGGTTGAGGAGTTTGGGGAGAAGTAGCAACGTGGAGGAGTTTGGGGGAGAAGTAACAAGGTGGAGGAGTTTGGGGAAGAATTAGCAAGGTGGAGGAGTTTGGGGAGAAGTAGCAAGGTGGAGGAGTTTGGGGTTGAAGTAGCAAGGAGGAGTAGTTTGGGGGAGAGGTAGCAAGGTGGAGGAATTTGGGGGAGAAGTGGCAAGGTGGAGGAGTTTGGGGGAGAAGTTGCAAGGCGGAGGAGTTTGGGGGAGAAGTAGCAAGGTGGAGGAGTTTGGGGGAGAAGTAACAAGCTGGAGGAGTTTGAGGGAGAAGTAGCAATGTGGAGGAGTTTGGGGAGAAGTAGCAAGGTGGAGTAGTTTGGGGGCGAAGTAGCAAGGTGGAGGAGTTTGGGGGAGAAGTAACAAGGTGGAGGAGTTTGGGGAGAAGTAGCAAGGTGGAGCAGTTTGGGGAGAAGTAGCAAGGTGTAGGAGTTTGGGAGAGAAGAAACAAGTTGGAGGAGTTTGGGAGAAAAGTAGAAAGGTGGAGGAGTTTGGGGAGAAGTAGCAAGGTGGAGGAGTTTGGTGGAGGAGTAGCAAGGTGGAGTAGTTTGGGGGAGAAGTAGCAAGGTGGAGGAGTTTGGGGGAGAATTAACAAGGTGGAGGAGTGTGGTTGAGAAGTGGCAGGGTGGAGGAGTTTGGGGAGAAGTAGCAAGGTGAAGGAGTTTGGGGGAGAAGTAGCAAGGTGGAGGAGTTTGAGGGCGTAGCAAGGTGGAGGATTTTGAGGGAGTAGTAGCAAGGTGAGGAGTTTGGGGAGAAGTAGCAAGGTGGAGGAGTTTGAGGGAGAAGTAGCAAGGTGGAGGAGTTTGAGGGAGAAGTAGCAAGGTGGAGGAGTTTGAGGGAGAAGTAGCAAGATGGAGGAGTTTGAGGGAGAATTAGCAATGTGGAGATGTTTGGGGGAGAAGTAGCAAGGTGGAGGAGTTTGAGGGAGAAGTATGCAAGGTGGAGGAATTTGGGGGAGAAGTAGCAAGGTGGAGGAGTTTGGGGAGAAGTAACAAGTTGGAGGAGATTGGGGAGAAGAAGCAAGGTGGAGGAGTTTGGGGAGAAGTAGCAAGGTGCAGGAGTTTGGGAGAGAAGTAGCAAGGTGGAGGAGTTTGGGGGAGAAGTAGACAGGTGGAGGAGTTTGAGGGAGAAGTTTCAAGCTGGAGGAGTTTGGGGCAGAAATAACATGGTGGAGGAGTTTGAGGGCGATGTAGCAAGGTGAGGAGTTTGGGGCAGAATCAGCAAGGTGGAGGAGTTTGGGGGAGAAGTAACAAGGTGGAGTAGTTTGGGGAAGAAGTAGCAAGGTGGAGGAGTTTGGGGAGAAGTAGCAAGGTGGAGGAGTTTGGGGTAGAAGTAGCAAGGAGGAGTAGTTTGAGGGAGAGGTAGCAAGGTGGAGGAATTTGGGGAGAAGTGGCAAGGTGGAGGAGTTTGGGGGGAGAAGTAGCAAGATGGAGGAGTTTGGGGAGAAGTAGCAAGGTGGAGGAGTTTGGGGGAGAAGTAACAAGCTGGAGGAGTTTGAGGGAGAAGTTGCAATGTGGAGGAGTTTGGGGAGAAGTAGCAAGATGGAGGAGTTTGGGGGAGAAGTAACAAGGTGGAGGAGTTTGGGGAGAAGTAGCAAGGTGGAGCAGTTTGGGGAGAAGTGGCAAGGTGTAGGAGTTTGGGAGAGAAGAAACAAGGTGGTGGAGTTTGGGAGAAAAGTAGAAAGGTGGAGGAGTTTGGGGAGAAGTAGCAAAGTGGAGGAGTTTGGGGGAGAAGTAGCAAGGTGGAGGAGTTTGGGGGAGAAGTAACAAGGTGCAAGAGTTGAGGGAGAAGTAGCAAGGTGGAGGAGTTTGGGGGAGAAGTAGCAAGGTGGAGGAGTTTGAGGGAGAAGTAGCAAGGTGGATGAGTTTGAGGGAGAAGTATGCAAGGTGGAGGAATTTGGGGGAGAAGTAGCAAGGTGGAGGAGTTTGGGGAGAAGTAGCAAGGTGGAGGAGTTTGGGGGAGAAGTAACAAGGTGGAGGAGTTTGGGAGAAGTAACAAGGTGGAGGAGTTTGGGGAGAAGTAACAAGGTGGAGGAGTTTGGGGAGAAGTAGCAAGGTGGAGGAGTTTGGGGAGAAGTAGCAAGGTGGAGGAGTTTGAGGGAGAAGTAGCAAGGTGGAGGAGTTTGAGGGAGAAGTAGCAAGGTGGAGGAGTTTGAGGGAGAAGTAGCAAGATGGAGGAGTTTGGGGGAGAAGTAGCAAGGTGGAGGAGTTTGGGGGAGAAGTAACAAGGTGGAGGAGTTTGGGGAGAAGTAACAAGGTGGAGGAGTTTTGGGGAGAAGTAACAAGGTAGAGGCATTTGGCGAGAAGTAGCAAGGTGGAGGAGTTTGGGGGAGGAGTAGCAAGGTGGAGGAGCTTGGGGGAAAAGTAGCAAGGTGGAGGAGTATGGGGGAGAAGCAGCAAGGTGGAGGAGTTTGGGGGAGAAGTAGCAAGGTGGAGGAGTTTCAGGGAGAAGTAACAAGGTGGAGGAGTTTGGGGGAGAAGTAGCAAGGTGGAGGAGTTTGGGGAGAAGTAGCAAGGTGGAGGAGTTTGAGGGAGGAGTAACAAGGTGGAGGAGTTTGGGGGAGAAGTAGCAAGGTGGAGGAGTTTGGGGGAGAAGTAGCAAGGTGGAGGAGTTTGGGGGATAGGTAACAAGGTGGAGGAGTTTGGGGGAGAAGTAACAAGGTGGAGGAGTTTGAGGGAGAAGTAACAAGGTAGAGGAGTTTGAGGGAGAAGTAGCAAGGTGGAGGAGTTTGAGGGAGAAGTAGCAAGGTGCAGGAATTTGTGGGAGAAGTAGCAAGGTGGAGGAGTTTGAGGGAGAAGTAGCAAGGTGGAGGAGTTTGAGGGAGAAGTAACAAGGAGGAGGGGTTGGGGGAGAAGTAGCAAGGTGGAGGAGTTTGGGGGAGAAGTAACAAGGTGGAGGAGTTTGGCGGGGGAAGTAGCAAGGTGGAGGAGTTTGGGGAGAAGTAGCAAGATGGAGGAGTTAGGGGGAGACGTAACAAGGTGTAAGAGTTTGAGGGAGAACTAGCAAGGTGGAGGAGTTTTGGAGAGAAGTAGCAAGGTGGAGGAGATTGAGGGAGAAGTAGCAAGGTGGAGGAGTTTGGGGGTGAAGTAACAAGGTGGAGGAGTTTGGGGAGAAGTAGCAAGGTGGAGCAGTTTGGGGAGAAGTAGCAAGGTGGAGGAGTTTGGCGGAGAAGTAGCAAGGTGGAGTAGTTT
>NC_140992.1:121353811-121387605 GCF_052327205.1 Somniosus microcephalus
GGAGGAGTTTGGGGGAGAAGTAACAAGGTGGAGTAGTTTGGGGAAGAAGTAGCAAGGTGGAGGAGTTTGGGGAGAAGTAGCAAGGTGGAGGAGTTTGGGGTAGAAGTAGCAAGGAGGAGTAGTTTGAGGGAGAGGTAGCAAGGTGGAGGAATTTGGGGGAGAAGTGGCAAGGTGGAGGAGTTTGGGGAGAAGTAGCAAGATGGAGGAGTTTGGGGGAGAAGTAGCAAGGTGGAGGAGTTTGGGGGAGAAGTAACAAGCTGGAGGAGTTTGAGGAGAAGTTGCAATGTGGAGGAGTTTGGGGAGAAGTAGCAAGATGGAGGAGTTTGGGGGAGAAGTAACAAGGTGGAGGAGTTTGGGGAGAAGTAGCAAGGTGGAGCAGTTTGGGGAGAAGTGGCAAGGTGTAGGAGTTTGGGAGAGAAGAAACAAGGTGGTGGAGTTTGGGAGAAAAGTAGAAAGGTGGAGGAGTTTGGGGAGAAGTAGCAAAGTGGAGGAGTTTGGGGGAGAAGTAGCAAGGTGGAGGAGTTTGGGGGAGAAGTAACAAGGTGCAGGAGTTGAGGGAGAAGTAGCAAGGTGGAGGAGTTTGGGGGAGAAGTAGCAAGGTGGAGGAGTTTGAGGGAGAAGTAGCAAGGTGGATGAGTTTGAGGGAGAAGTATGCAAGGTGGAGGAATTTGGGGGAGAAGTAGCAAGGTGGAGGAGTTTGGGGAGAAGTAGCAAGGTGGAGGAGTTGGGGGAGAGTACAAGGTGGAGGAGTTTGGGGAGAAGTAACAAGGTGGAGGAGTTTGGGGGAGAAGTAACAAGGTGGAGGAGTTTGGGGAGAAGTAGCAAGGTGGAGGAGTTTGGGGAGAAGTAGCAAGGTGGAGGAGTTTGAGGGAGAAGTAGCAAGGTGGAGGAGTTTGAGGGAGAAGTAGCAAGGTGGAGGAGTTTGAGGGAGAAGTAGCAAGATGGAGGAGTTTGGGGAGAAGTAGCAAGGTGGAGGAGTTTGGGGAGAGTACAAGGTGGAGGAGTTTGGGGAGAAGTAACAAGGTGGAGGAGTTTGGGGAGAAGTAACAAGGTAGAGGCATTTGGCGAGAAGTAGCAAGGTGGAGGAGTTTGGGGAGAGTAGCAAGGTGGAGAGTTGGGAGGAGTAGCAAGGTGGAGGAGTTGGGGAAAAGTAGCAAGGTGGAGGAGTATGGGGGAGAAGCAGCAAGGTGGAGGAGTTTGGGGAGAAGTAGCAAGGTGGAGGAGTTTCAGGGAGAAGTAACAAGGTGGAGGAGTTGGGGAGAAGTAGCAAGGTGGAGGAGTTGGGGAGAAGTAGCAAGGTGGAGGAGTTTGAGGAGGAGTAACAAGGTGGAGGAGTTTGGGGGAGAAGTAGCAAGGTGGAGGAGTTTGGGGGAGAAGTAGCAAGGTGGAGGAGTTTGGGGGATAGGTAACAAGGTGGAGGAGTTTGGGGAGAAGTAACAAGGTGGAGGAGTTTGAGGGAGAAGTAACAAGGTAGAGGAGTTTGAGGGAGAAGTAGCAAGGTGGAGGAGTTTGAGGGAGAAGTAGCAAGGTGCAGGAATTTGTGGGAGAAGTAGCAAGGTGGAGGAGTTTGAGGGAGAAGTAGCAAGGTGAGGAGTTTGAGGGAGAAGTAACAAGGAGGAGGGTTGGGGAGAAGTAGCAAGGTGGAGGAGTTTGGGGGAGAAGTAACAAGGTGGAGGAGTTTGGCGGGAAGTAGCAAGGTGGAGGAGTTTGGGGAGAAGTAGCAAGATGGAGGAGTTAGGGGGAGACGTAACAAGGTGTAAGAGTTTGAGGGAGAACTAGCAAGGTGGAGGAGTTTTGGAGAGAAGTAGCAAGGTGGAGGAGATTGAGGGAGAAGTAGCAAGGTGGAGGAGTTTGGGGTGAAGTAACAAGGTGGAGGAGTTTGGGGAGAAGTAGCAAGGTGGAGCAGTTTGGGGAGAAGTAGCAAGGTGGAGGAGTTTGGCGGAGAAGTAGCAAGGTGGAGTAGTTTGGGGAGAAGTAGCAAGGTGGAGGAGTTTGGGGGAGAAGTAACAAGGTGCAGCAGTTTGAGGGAGAAGTAGCAAGGTGGAGGAGTTTGGGGGAAAAGTAGCAAGGTGGAGCAGTTTGAGGGAGAAGTAGCAAGGTGGAGGAGTTTGAGGGAGAAGTATGCAAGGTGGAGGAATTTGGGGAGAAGTAGCAAGGTGGAGGAGTTTGGGGAGAAGTAGCAAGGTGGAGGAGTTTGGGGAGAAGTAACAAGGTGGAGGAGTTGGAGTAAGGTGAGGAGTTTGGGGAGAAGTAGCAAGATGGAGGAGTTGAGGAGAAGTAGCAAGGTGGAGGAGTTTGAGGAGAAGTAGCAAGGTGGAGGAGTTTGAGGGAGAAGTAGCAAGATGGAGGAGTTTGAGGGAGAATTAGCAATGTGGAGGAGTTTGGGGAGAAGTAGCAAGGTGGAGGAGTTTGAGGGAGAAGTATGCAAGGTGGAGGAATTTGGGGAGAAGTAGCAAGGTGGAGGAGTTTGGGGGAGAAGTAACAAGCTGGAGGAGTTTGGGAGAAGTAGCAAGGTGGAGGAGTTTGGGGAGAAGTAGCAAGGTGTAGGAGTTTGGGAGAGAAGTAGCAAGGTGGAGGAGTTTGGGGAGAAGTCGACAGGTGGAGGAGTTTTGAGGAGAAGTATCAAGCTGGAGGAGTTTGGGGGAGAATTAGCAAGGTGGAGGAGTTTGGGGAGAAGTAGCAAGGTGGAGGAGTTTGGGGGAGAAGTAGCAAGGTGGATGAGTTTGAGGGAGAAGTAGCAAGGTGGAGAAGTTTGGGGGAGACGTTGCAAGGTGGAGGAGTTTGGGGAGAAGTAGCAAGATGGAGGAGTTTGGGGAGAAGTAGCAAGGTGGAGGAGTTTGGGGGAGAAGTAGCAAGGTGGAGGAGTTTGGGGGAGGAGTAGCAAGGTGGAGGAGTTTGGGGAAAAGTAGCAAGGTGAGGAGTTTGGGGGAGAAGAAACAAGGTGGAGGAGTTTGGGGAGAAGTAGCAAGGTGGAGGAGTTTGAGGGAGAAGTAACAAGGTGGAGGAGTTTGGGGCGAAGCAGCAAGGTGGAGCAGTTTGGGGGAGAAGTAGCAAGGTGAGGAGTTTGAGGGAGGAGTAACAAGGTGGAGGAGTGTGGGGGAGAAGTCGCAAGGTGGAGGATTTTGGGGGAGGAGTAGCAAGGTGGAGGAGCTTGGGGGAAAAGTAGCAAGGTGGAGGAGTATGGGGGATAGGTAACAAGGTGGAGGAGTTTGGGGAGAGTAACAAGGTGGAGGAGTTTGAGCGAGAAGTAACAAGGTAGAGGAGTTTGAGGGAGAAGTAGCAAGGTGGAGGAGTTTGAGGGAGAAGTAGCAAGGTGCAGGAATTTGTGGGAGAAGTAGCAAGGTGGAGGAGTTTGAGGAGAAGTAGCAAGGTGGAGGAGTTTGAGGGAGAAGTAGCAAGGTGCAGGAATTTGTGGGAGAAGTAGCAAGGTGGAGGAGTTTGAGGGAGAAGTAGCAAGGTGGAGGAGTTTGAGGGAGAAGTAACAAGGAGGAGGGGTTTGGGGGAGAGTAGCAAGGTGGAGCAGTTTGGGGAGAAGTAGCAAGGTGTAGGAGTTTGGGAAGAAGAAACAAGGTGGAGAAGTTTGGGAGAAAAGTAGAAAGGAGGAGGAGTTTGGGGAGAAGTAGCAAGGTGGAGGAGTTTGGTGGAGAAGTAGCAAGGTGGAGTAGTTTGGGGGAGAAGTAGCAAGGTGGAGGAGTTTGGGGGAGAAGTAACAAGGTGCAGGAGTTTGAGGGAGAAGTAGCAAGGTGGAGGAGTTTGGGGGAGAAGTAGCAAGGTGGAGGAGTTTGAGGGAGAAGTAGCAAGGTGGAGGAGTTTGAGGAGAAGTATGCAAGGTGGAGGAATTTGGGGGAGAAGTAGCAAGGTGGAGGAGTTTGGGGAGAAGTAGCAAGGTGGAGGAGTTTGGGGAGAAGTAACAAGGTGGAGGAGTTTGGGGAGAAGTAACAAGGTGGAGGAGTTTGGGGAGAAGTAACAAGGTGGAGGAGTTTGGGGAGAAGTAACAAGGTGGAGGAGTTTGGGGAGAAGTAGCAAGGTGGAGGAGTTTGGGGGAGAAGTAGCAAGGTGGATGAGTTTGAGGGAGAAGTAGCAAGGTGGAGGAGTTTGGGGGAGACGTAGCAAGGTGGAGGAGTTTGGGGAGAAGTAGCAAGATGGAGGAGTTTGGGGAGAAGTAGCAAGGTGGAGGAGTTTGGGGGAGAAGTAGCAAGGTGGAGGAGTTTGGGGGAGGAGTAGCAAGGTGGAGGAGTTTGGGGGAAAAGTAGCAAGGTGGAGGAGTTTGGGGGAGAAGAAACAAGGTGGAGGAGTTTGGGGAGAAGTAGCAAGGTGGAGGATTTGAGGGAGAGTAACAAGGTGGAGGAGTTTGGGGAGAAGCTGCAAGGTGGAGCAGTTTGGGGGAGAAGTAGCAAGGTGGAGGAGTTTGAGGAGGAGTAACAAGGTGGAGGAGTTTGGGGGAGAAGTAGCAAGGTGGAGGAGTTTGGGGGAGAAGTAGCAAGGTGGAGGAGTTTGGGGAGAAGTAACAAGGTGGAGGAGTTTGAGGAGAAGTAGCAAGGTGGAGGAGTTTGAGGGAGAAGTAGCAAGATGGAGGAGTTTGAGGGAGAATTAGCAATGTGGAGGAGTTTGGGGGAGAAGTAGCAAGGTGGAGGAGTTTGAGGAGAAGTATGCAAGGTGGAGGAATTTGGGGAGAAGTAGCAAGGTGGAGGAGTTTGGGGAGAAGTAACAAGGTGGAGGAGTTTGGGGAGAAGTTGCAAGGTGGAGGAGTTTGGGGAGAAGTAGCGAGGTGTAGGAGTTTGGAGAGAAGTAGCAAGGTGAGGAGTTTGGGGAGAAGTAGACAGGTGGAGGAGTTTGAGGGAGAAGTATCAAGCTGGAGGAGTTTGGGGGAGAATTAGCAAGGTGGAGGAGTTTGGGGGAGAAGTAGCAAGGTGGAGGAGTTTGGGGGAGAAGTAACAAGGTGGAGGAATTTGGCGAGAAGTAGCAAGGTGGAGGAGTTTGGGGGAGGAGTAGCAAGGTGGAGGAGCTTGGGGGAAAAGTAGCAAGGTGGAGGAGTTTGGGGGAGGAGTAGCAAGGTGGAGGAATTTGGGGGAGGAGTAGCAAGGTGGAGGAGTTTGGGGGAAAAGTAGCAAGGTGGAGGAGTTTGGGGGAGAAGTAGCAAGGTGGAGGAGTTTGGGGGAGAAGTAGCAAGGTGGAGGAGTTTGAGGGAGAAGTAACAAGGTGGAGGAGTTTGGGGGAGAAGTAGCAAGGTGGAGCAGTTTGGGGGAGAAGTAGCAAGGTGGAGGAGTTTGAGGGAGGAGTAACAAGGTGGAGGAGTTTGGGGGAGAAGTAGCAAGGTGGAGGAGTTTGGGGGAGAAGTAGCAAGGTGGAGGAGTTTGGGGGAGAAGTAACAAGGTGGAGGAGTTTGGGGGAGAAGTAAAAAGGTGGAGGAGTTTGAGGGAGAAGTAGCAAGGTGGAGGAGTTTGGGGGAGAAGTAATAAGGTGGAGGAGTTTGGGGGACAAGTAACAAGGTGGAGGAGTTTTGGGAGAAGTAGCAAGGTGCAGGAGTTTGGGGGAGAAGTAGCAAGGTGGAGGAGTTTGGGGGAGAAGTAGCAAGATGGAGGAGATTGAGGGAGAAGTCGCAAGGTGGAGGAGTTCGGGGGAGTAGTAGCAAGGTGGAGGAGTTTGGGGGAGAAGTAGCAAGGTGGAGGAGTTTGAGGGAGAAGTAGCAAGATGGAGGAGTTTGTGGGAGAAGTAGCAAGGTGGAGGAGTTTGGGGAGAAGTAGCAAGGTGGAGGAGTTTGGGGGAGAAGTAACAAGGTTGAGGAGTTTGGGGAGAAGTAGCAACGTGGAGGAGTTTGGGGGAGAAGTAACAAGGTGGAGGAGTTTGGGGAAGAATTAGCAAGGTGGAGGAGTTTGGGGAGAAGTAGCAAGGTGGAGGAGTTTGGGGTTGAAGTAGCAAGGAGGAGTAGTTTGGGGGAGAGGTAGCAAGGTGGAGGAATTTGGGGGAGAAGTGGCAAGGTGGAGGAGTTTGGGGGAGAAGTTGCAAGGCGGAGGAGTTTGGGGGAGAAGTAGCAAGGTGGAGGAGTTTGGGGGAGAAGTAACAAGCTGGAGGAGTTTGAGGGAGAAGTAGCAATGTGGAGGAGTTTGGGGAGAAGTAGCAAGGTGGAGTAGTTTGGGGGCGAAGTAGCAAGGTGGAGGAGTTTGGGGGAGAAGTAACAAGGTGGAGGAGTTTGGGGAGAAGTAGCAAGGTGGAGCAGTTTGGGGAGAAGTAGCAAGGTGTAGGAGTTTGGGAGAGAAGAAACAAGTTGGAGGAGTTTGGGAGAAAAGTAGAAAGGTGGAGGAGTTTGGGGAGAAGTAGCAAGGTGGAGGAGTTTGGTGGAGGAGTAGCAAGGTGGAGTAGTTTGGGGGAGAAGTAGCAAGGTGGAGGAGTTTGGGGGAGAATTAACAAGGTGGAGGAGTGTGGTTGAGAAGTGGCAGGGTGGAGGAGTTTGGGGGAGAAGTAGCAAGGTGAAGGAGTTTGGGGGAGAAGTAGCAAGGTGGAGGAGTTTGAGGGCGTAGCAAGGTGGAGGATTTTGAGGGAGTAGTAGCAAGGTGGAGGAGTTTGGGGAGAAGTAGCAAGGTGGAGGAGTTTGAGGGAGAAGTAGCAAGGTGGAGGAGTTTGAGGGAGAAGTAGCAAGGTGGAGGAGTTTGAGGGAGAAGTAGCAAGATGGAGGAGTTTGAGGGAGAATTAGCAATGTGGAGATGTTTGGGGGAGAAGTAGCAAGGTGGAGGAGTTTGAGGGAGAAGTATGCAAGGTGGAGGAATTTGGGGGAGAAGTAGCAAGGTGGAGGAGTTTGGGGGAGAAGTAACAAGTTGGAGGAGATTGGGGAGAAGAAGCAAGGTGGAGGAGTTTGGGGAGAAGTAGCAAGGTGCAGGAGTTTGGGAGAGAAGTAGCAAGGTGGAGGAGTTTGGGGGAGAAGTAGACAGGTGGAGGAGTTTGAGGGAGAAGTTTCAAGCTGGAGGAGTTTGGGGCAGAAATAACATGGTGGAGGAGTTTGAGGGCGATGTAGCAAGGTGGAGGAGTTTGGGGCAGAATCAGCAAGGTGGAGGAGTTTGGGGGAGAAGTAACAAGGTGGAGTAGTTTGGGGAAGAAGTAGCAAGGTGGAGGAGTTTGGGGAGAAGTAGCAAGGTGGAGGAGTTTGGGGTAGAAGTAGCAAGGAGGAGTAGTTTGAGGGAGAGGTAGCAAGGTGGAGGAATTTGGGGGAGAAGTGGCAAGGTGGAGGAGTTTGGGGGAGAAGTAGCAAGATGGAGGAGTTTGGGGGAGAAGTAGCAAGGTGGAGGAGTTTGGGGGAGAAGTAACAAGCTGGAGGAGTTTGAGGGAGAAGTTGCAATGTGGAGGAGTTTGGGGAGAAGTAGCAAGATGGAGGAGTTTGGGGGAGAAGTAACAAGGTGGAGGAGTTTGGGGAGAAGTAGCAAGGTGGAGCAGTTTGGGGAGAAGTGGCAAGGTGTAGGAGTTTGGGAGAGAAGAAACAAGGTGGTGGAGTTTGGGAGAAAAGTAGAAAGGTGGAGGAGTTTGGGGAGAAGTAGCAAAGTGGAGGAGTTTGGGGGAGAAGTAGCAAGGTGGAGGAGTTTGGGGGAGAAGTAACAAGGTGCAAGAGTTGAGGGAGAAGTAGCAAGGTGGAGGAGTTTGGGGGAGAAGTAGCAAGGTGGAGGAGTTTGAGGGAGAAGTAGCAAGGTGGATGAGTTTGAGGGAGAAGTATGCAAGGTGGAGGAATTTGGGGGAGAAGTAGCAAGGTGGAGGAGTTTGGGGAGAAGTAGCAAGGTGGAGGAGTTTGGGGGAGAAGTAACAAGGTGGAGGAGTTTGGGGAGAAGTAACAAGGTGGAGGAGTTTGGGGGAGAAGTAACAAGGTGGAGGAGTTTGGGGAGAAGTAGCAAGGTGGAGGAGTTTGGGGAGAAGTAGCAAGGTGGAGGAGTTTGAGGGAGAAGTAGCAAGGTGGAGGAGTTTGAGGGAGAAGTAGCAAGGTGGAGGAGTTTGAGGGAGAAGTAGCAAGATGGAGGAGTTTGGGGGAGAAGTAGCAAGGTGGAGGAGTTTGGGGGAGAAGTAACAAGGTGGAGGAGTTTGGGGAGAAGTAACAAGGTGGAGGAGTTTGGGGGAGAAGTAACAAGGTAGAGGCATTTGGCGAGAAGTAGCAAGGTGGAGGAGTTTGGGGGAGGAGTAGCAAGGTGGAGGAGCTTGGGGGAAAAGTAGCAAGGTGGAGGAGTATGGGGGAGAAGCAGCAAGGTGGAGGAGTTTGGGGGAGAAGTAGCAAGGTGGAGGAGTTTCAGGGAGAAGTAACAAGGTGGAGGAGTTTGGGGGAGAAGTAGCAAGGTGGAGGAGTTTGGGGGAGAAGTAGCAAGGTGGAGGAGTTTGAGGGAGGAGTAACAAGGTGGAGGAGTTTGGGGGAGAAGTAGCAAGGTGGAGGAGTTTGGGGGAGAAGTAGCAAGGTGGAGGAGTTTGGGGGATAGGTAACAAGGTGGAGGAGTTTGGGGGAGAAGTAACAAGGTGGAGGAGTTTGAGGGAGAAGTAACAAGGTAGAGGAGTTTGAGGGAGAAGTAGCAAGGTGGAGGAGTTTGAGGGAGAAGTAGCAAGGTGCAGGAATTTGTGGGAGAAGTAGCAAGGTGGAGGAGTTTGAGGGAGAAGTAGCAAGGTGGAGGAGTTTGAGGGAGAAGTAACAAGGAGGAGGGGTTGGGGGAGAAGTAGCAAGGTGGAGGAGTTTGGGGGAGAAGTAACAAGGTGGAGGAGTTTGGCGGGAAGTAGCAAGGTGGAGGAGTTTGGGGAGAAGTAGCAAGATGGAGGAGTTAGGGGGAGACGTAACAAGGTGTAAGAGTTTGAGGGAGAACTAGCAAGGTGGAGGAGTTTTGGAGAGAAGTAGCAAGGTGGAGGAGATTGAGGGAGAAGTAGCAAGGTGGAGGAGTTTGGGGGTGAAGTAACAAGGTGGAGGAGTTTGGGGAGAAGTAGCAAGGTGGAGCAGTTTGGGGAGAAGTAGCAAGGTGGAGGAGTTTGGCGGAGAAGTAGCAAGGTGGAGTAGTTTGGGGGAGAAGTAGCAAGGTGGAGGAGTTTGGGGGAGAAGTAACAAGGTGCAGCAGTTTGAGGGAGAAGTAGCAAGGTGGAGGAGTTTGGGGGAAAAGTAGCAAGGTGGAGCAGTTTGAGGGAGAAGTAGCAAGGTGGAGGAGTTTGAGGGAGAAGTATGCAAGGTGGAGGAATTTGGGGGAGAAGTAGCAAGGTGGAGGAGTTTGGGGAGAAGTAGCAAGGTGGAGGAGTTTGGGGGAGAAGTAACAAGGTGGAGGAGTTTGGGGAGAAGTAACAAGGTGGAGGAGTTTGGGGGAGAAGTAGCAAGATGGAGGAGTTTGAGGGAGAAGTAGCAAGGTGGAGGAGTTTGAGGGAGAAGTAGCAAGGTGGAGGAGTTTGAGGGAGAAGTAGCAAGATGGAGGAGTTTGAGGGAGAATTAGCAATGTGGAGGAGTTTGGGGGAGAAGTAGCAAGGTGGAGGAGTTTGAGGGAGAAGTATGCAAGGTGGAGGAATTTGGGGGAGAAGTAGCAAGGTGGAGGAGTTTGGGGGAGAAGTAACAAGCTGGAGGAGTTTGGGGAGAAGTAGCAAGGTGGAGGAGTTTGGGGAGAAGTAGCAAGGTGTAGGAGTTTGGGAGAGAAGTAGCAAGGTGGAGGAGTTTGGGGGAGAAGTCGACAGGTGGAGGAGTTTGAGGGAGAAGTATCAAGCTGGAGGAGTTTGGGGGAGAATTAGCAAGGTGGAGGAGTTTGGGGGAGAAGTAGCAAGGTGGAGGAGTTTGGGGGAGAAGTAGCAAGGTGGATGAGTTTGAGGGAGAAGTAGCAAGGTGGAGAAGTTTGGGGGAGACGTTGCAAGGTGGAGGAGTTTGGGGAGAAGTAGCAAGATGGAGGAGTTTGGGGAGAAGTAGCAAGGTGGAGGAGTTTGGGGGAGAAGTAGCAAGGTGGAGGAGTTTGGGGGAGGAGTAGCAAGGTGGAGGAGTTTGGGGGAAAAGTAGCAAGGTGGAGGAGTTTGGGGGAGAAGAAACAAGGTGGAGGAGTTTGGGGGAGAAGTAGCAAGGTGGAGGAGTTTGAGGGAGAAGTAACAAGGTGGAGGAGTTTGGGGGCGAAGCAGCAAGGTGGAGCAGTTTGGGGGAGAAGTAGCAAGGTGGAGGAGTTTGAGGGAGGAGTAACAAGGTGGAGGAGTGTGGGGGAGAAGTCGCAAGGTGGAGGATTTTGGGGGAGGAGTAGCAAGGTGGAGGAGCTTGGGGGAAAAGTAGCAAGGTGGAGGAGTATGGGGGAGAAGTAGCAAGGTGGAGGAGTTTGGGGGAGAAGTAGCAAGGTGGAGGAGTTTGAGGGAGAAGTAACAAGGTGGAGGAGTTTGGGGGAGAAGTAGCAAGGTGGAGGAGTTTGGGGGAGAGGTAGCAAGGTGGAGGAGTTTGAGGGAGAAGTAACAAGGTGGAGGAGTTTGGGGGAGAAGTACCAAGGTGGAGGAGTTTGGGGGAGAGGTAGCAAGGTGGAGGAGTTTGGGGGAGAAGTAGCAAGGTGGAGGAGTTTGGGGGATAAGTAACAAGGTGGAGGAGTTTGGGGGAGAAGTAACAAGGTGGAGGAGTTTGATGGAGAAGTAACAAGGTAGAGGAGTTTGAGGCAGAAGTAGCAAGGTGGAGGAGTTTCAGGGAGAAGTAGCAAGGTGCAGGAATTTGTGGGAGAAGTAGCAAGGTGGAGGAGTTTGAGGGAGAAGTAGCAAGGTGGAGGAGTTTGAGGGAGAAGTAACAAGGAGGAGGGGTTTGGGGGAGAAGTAGCAAGGTGGAGGAGTTTGGGGGAGAAGTAACAAGGTGGAGGAGTTTGGCGGGAAGTAGCAAGGTGGAGGAGCTTGGGGAGAAGTAGCAAGGTGGAGGAGTTAGGGGGAGACATCACAAGGTGTAAGAGTTTGAGGGAGAACTAGCAAGGTGGAGGAGTTTTGGAGAGAAGTCGCAAGGTGGAGGAGATTGAGGGAGAAGTAGCAAGGTGGAGGAGTTTGGGGGAGAAGTAACAAGGTGGAGGAGTTTGGGGAGAAGTAGCAAGGTGGAGCAGTTTGGGGAGAAGTAGCAAGGTGTAGGAGTTTGGGAGAGAAGAAACAAGGTGGAGGAGTTTGGGAGAAAAGTAGAAAGGTGGAGGAGTTTGGGGAGAAGTAGCAAGGTGGAGGAGTTTGGTGGAGAAGTAGCAAGGTGGAGTAGTTTGGGGGAGAAGTAGCAAGGTGGAGGAGTTTGCGGGAGAAGTAACAAGGTGCAGGAGTTTGAGGGAGAAGTAGCAAGGTGGAGGAGTTTGGGGGAGAAGTAGCAAGGTGGAGGAGTTTGAGGGAGAAGTAGCAAGGTGGAGGAGTTTGAGGGAGAAGTATGCAAGGTGGAGGAATTTGGGGGAGAAGTCGCAAGGTGGAGGAATTTGGGGAGATGTAGCAAGGTGGAGGAGTTTGGGGGAGAAGTCACAAGGTGGAGGAGTTTGGGGAGAAGTAACAAGGTGGAGGTGTTTGGGGGAGAAGTAACAAGGTGGAGGAGTTTGGGGAGAAGTAGCAAGGTGGAGGAGTTTGGGGAGAAGTAGCAAGGTGGAGGAGTTTGAGGGAGAAGTAGCAAGGTGGAGGAGTTTGAGGGAGAAGTAGCAAGGTGGAGGAGTTTGAGGGAGAAGTAGCAAGATGGAGGAGTTTGAGGGAGAATTAGCAATGTGGAGGAGTTTGGGGGAGAAGTAGCAAGGTGGAGGAGTTTGAGGGAGAAGTATGCAAGGTGGAGGAATTTGGGGGAGAAGTAGCAAGGTGGAGGAGTTTGGGGGAGAAGTAACAAGGTGGAGGAGTTTGGGGAGAAGTAGCAAGGTGGAGGAGTTTGGGGAGAAGTAGCAAGGTGTAGGAGTTTGGGAGAGAAGTAGCAAGGTGGAGGAGCTTGGGGGAGAAGTAGACAGGTGGAGGAGTTTGAGGGAGAAGTATCAAGCTGGAGGAGTTTGGGGGAGAATTAGCAAGGTGGAGGAGTTTGGGGGAGAAGTAGCAAGGTGGAGGAGTTTGGGGGAGAAGTAGCAAGGTGGATGAGTTTGAGGGAGAAGTAGCAAGGTGGAGGAATTTGGGGGAGACGTAGCAAGGTGGAGGAGTTTGGGGAGAAGTAGCAAGATGGAGGAGTTTGGGGAGAAGTAGCAAGGTGGAGGAGTTTGGGGGAGAAGTAGCAAGGTGGAGGAGTTTGGGGGAGAAGTAGCAAGGTGGAGGAGTTTGGGGGAGAAGTAGCAAGGTGGAGGAGTTTGGGGGATAGGTAACAAGGTGGAGGAGTTTGGGGGAGAAGTAACAAGGTGGAGGAGTTTGAGCGAGAAGTAACAAGGTAGAGGAGTTTGAGGGAGAAGTAGCAAGGTGGAGGAGTTTGAGGGAGAAGTAGCAAGGTGCAGGAATTTGTGGGAGAAGTAGCAAGGTGGAGGAGTTTGAGGGAGAAGTAGCAAGGTGGAGGAGTTTGAGGGAGAAGTAACAAGGAGGAGGGGTTTGGGGGAGAAGTAGCAAGGTGGAGCAGTTTGGGGAGAAGTAGCAAGGTGTAGGAGTTTGGGAGAGAAGAAACAAGGTGGAGAAGTTTGGGAGAAAAGTAGAAAGGAGGAGGAGTTTGGGGAGAAGTAGCAAGGTGGAGGAGTTTGGTGGAGAAGTAGCAAGGTGGAGTAGTTTGGGGGAGAAGTAGCAAGGTGGAGGAGTTTGGGGGAGAAGTAACAAGGTGCAGGAGTTTGAGGGAGAAGTAGCAAGGTGGAGGAGTTTGGGGGAGAAGTAGCAAGGTGGAGGAGTTTGAGGGAGAAGTAGCAAGGTGGAGGAGTTTGAGGGAGAAGTATGCAAGGTGGAGGAATTTGGGGGAGAAGTAGCAAGGTGGAGGAGTTTGGGGAGAAGTAGCAAGGTGGAGGAGTTTGGGGGAGAAGTAACAAGGTGGAGGAGTTTGGGGAGAAGTAACAAGGTGGAGGAGTTTGGGGAGAAGTAACAAGGTGGAGGAGTTTGGGGGAGAAGTAACAAGGTGGAGGAGTTTGGGGGAGAAGTAGCAAGGTGGAGGAGTTTGGGGGAGAAGTAGCAAGGTGGATGAGTTTGAGGGAGAAGTAGCAAGGTGGAGGAGTTTGGGGGAGACGTAGCAAGGTGGAGGAGTTTGGGGAGAAGTAGCAAGATGGAGGAGTTTGGGGAGAAGTAGCAAGGTGGAGGAGTTTGGGGGAGAAGTAGCAAGGTGGAGGAGTTTGGGGGAGGAGTAGCAAGGTGGAGGAGTTTGGGGGAAAAGTAGCAAGGTGGAGGAGTTTGGGGGAGAAGAAACAAGGTGGAGGAGTTTGGGGGAGAAGTAGCAAGGTGGAGGAGTTTGAGGGAGAAGTAACAAGGTGGAGGAGTTTGGGGGAGAAGCTGCAAGGTGGAGCAGTTTGGGGGAGAAGTAGCAAGGTGGAGGAGTTTGAGGGAGGAGTAACAAGGTGGAGGAGTTTGGGGGAGAAGTAGCAAGGTGGAGGAGTTTGGGGGAGAAGTAGCAAGGTGGAGGAGTTTGGGGGAGAAGTAACAAGGTGGAGGAGTTTGAGGGAGAAGTAGCAAGGTGGAGGAGTTTGAGGGAGAAGTAGCAAGATGGAGGAGTTTGAGGGAGAATTAGCAATGTGGAGGAGTTTGGGGGAGAAGTAGCAAGGTGGAGGAGTTTGAGGGAGAAGTATGCAAGGTGGAGGAATTTGGGGGAGAAGTAGCAAGGTGGAGGAGTTTGGGGGAGAAGTAACAAGGTGGAGGAGTTTGGGGAGAAGTTGCAAGGTGGAGGAGTTTGGGGAGAAGTAGCGAGGTGTAGGAGTTTGGGAGAGAAGTAGCAAGGTGGAGGAGTTTGGGGGAGAAGTAGACAGGTGGAGGAGTTTGAGGGAGAAGTATCAAGCTGGAGGAGTTTGGGGGAGAATTAGCAAGGTGGAGGAGTTTGGGGGAGAAGTAGCAAGGTGGAGGAGTTTGGGGGAGAAGTAACAAGGTGGAGGAATTTGGCGAGAAGTAGCAAGGTGGAGGAGTTTGGGGGAGGAGTAGCAAGGTGGAGGAGCTTGGGGGAAAAGTAGCAAGGTGGAGGAGTATGGGGGAGAAGTAGCAAGGTGGAGGAGTTTGGGGGAGAAGTAGCAAGGTGGAGGAGTTTGAGGGAGAAGTAACAAGGTGGAGGAGTTTGGGGGAGAAGTAGCAAGGTGGAGGAGTTTGGGGGAGAAGTAGCAAGGTGGAGGAGTTTGAGGGAGGAGTAACAAGGTGGAGGAGTTTGGGGGAGAAGTAGCAAGGTGGAGGAGTTTGGGGGAGAAGTAGCAAGGTGGAGGAGTTTGGGGGATAGTTAACAAGGTGGAGGAGTTTGGGGGAGAAGTAACAAGGTGGAGGAGTTTGAGGGAGAAGTAACAAGGTGGAGGAGTTTGGGGGAGAAGTAGCAAGGTGGAGGAGTTTGGGGGAGAAGTAGCAAGGTGGAGGAGTTTGGGGGAGAAGTAACAAGGTGGAGGAGTTTGGGGGAGAAGTAACAAGGTGGAGGAATTTGAGGGAGAAGTAGCAAGGTGGAGGAGTTTGGGGGAGAAGTAGCAAGGTGGAGGAATTTGAGGGTGAAGGAACAAGGTGGAGGAGTTTGAGGGAGAAGTAGCAAGGTGCAGGAATTTGGGGGAGAAGTAGCAAGGTGGAGGAGTTTGAGGGAGAAGTAGCAAGGTGGAGGAGTTTGAGGGAGACGTAACAAGGTGTAAGAGTTTGAGGGAGAACTCGCAAGGTGGAGGAGTTTTGGAGAGAAGTAGCAAGGTGGAGGAGTTTGAGGGAGAAGTAGCAAGGTGGAGGAATTTGGGGGAGAAGTAGCAAGGTGGAGGAGTTTGGGGAGAAGTAGCAAGGTGGAGGAGTTTGGGGGAGAAGTAACAAGGTGGAGGAGTTTGGGGAGAAGTAACAAGGTGGAGGAGTTTGGGGGAGAAGTAACAAGGTGGAGGAGTTTGGGGAGAAGTAGCAAGGTGGAGGACTTTGGGGAGAAGTAGCAAGGTGGAGGAGTTTGAGGGAGAAGTAGCAAGGTGGAGGAGTTTGAGGGAGAAGTAGCAAGGTGGAGGAGTTTGAGGGAGAAGTAGCAAGATGGAGGAGTTTGAGGGAGAATTAGCAATGTGGAGGAGTTTGGGGGAGAAGTAGCAAGGTGGAGGAGTTTGAGGGAGAAGTATGCAAGGTGGAGGAATTTGGGGGAGAAGTAGCAAGGTGGAGGAGTTTGGGGGAGAAGTAACAAGGTGGAGGAGTTTGGGGAGAAGTTGCAAGGTGGAGGAGTTTGGGGAGAAGTAGCAAGGTGTAGGAGTTTGGGAGAGAAGTAGCAAGGTGGAGGAGTTTGGGGGAGAAGTAGACAGGTGGAGGAGTTTGAGGGAGAAGTATCAAGCTGGAGGAGTTTGGGGGAGAATTAGCAAGGTGGAGGAGTTTGGGGGAGAAGTAGCAAGGTGGAGGAGTTTGGGGGAGAAGTAACAAGGTGGAGGAATTTGGCGAGAAGTAGCAAGGTGGAGGAGTTTGGGGGAGGAGTAGCAAGGTGGAGGAGCTTGGGGGAAAAGTAGCAAGGTGGAGGAGTATGGGGGAGAAGTAGCAAGGTGGAGGAGTTTGGGGGAGAAGTAGCAAGGTGGAGGAGTTTGAGGGAGAAGTAACAAGGTGGAGGAGTTTGGGGGAGAAGTAGCAAGGTGGAGGAGTTTGGGGGAGCAGTAGCAAGGTGGAGGAGTTTGAGGGAGGAGTAACAAGGTGGAGGAGTTTGGGGGAGAAGTAGCAAGGTGGAGGAGTTTGGGGGAGAAGTAGCAAGGTGGAGGAGTTTGGGGGATAGGTAACAAGGTGGAGGAGTTTGGGGGAGAAGTAACAAGGTGGAGGAGTTTGAGGGAGAAGTAACAAGGTAGAGGAGTTTGAGGGAGAAGTAGCAAGGCGGAGGAGTTTGAGGGAGAAGTAGCAAGGTGCAGGAATTTGTGGGAGAAGTAGCAAGGTGGAGGAGTTTGAGGGAGAAGTAGCAAGGTGGAGGAGTTTGAGGGAGAAGTAACAAGGAGGAGGGGTTTGGGGGAGAAGTAGCAAGGTGGAGGAGTTTGGGGGAGAAGTAACAAGGTGGAGGAGTTTGGCGGGAAGTAGCAAGGTGGAGGAGTTTGGGGAGAAGTAGCAAGGTGGAGGAGTTAGGGGGAGACGCAACAAGGTGTAAGAGTTTGAGGGAGAACTAGCAAGGTGGAGGAGTTTTGGAGAGAAGGAGCAAGGTGGAGGAGATTGAGGGAGAAGTAGCAAGGTGGAGGAGTTTGGGGGAGAAGTAACAAGGTGGAGGAATTTGGGGAGAAGTAGCAAGGTGGAGGAGTTTGGGAGAGAAGAAACAAGGTGGAGGAGTTTGGGAGAAAAGTAGAAAGGTGGAGGAGTTTGGGGAGAAGTAGCAAGGTGGAGGAGTTTGGTGGAGAAGTAGCAAGGTGGAGTAGTTTGGGGGAGAAGTAGCAAGGTGGAGGAGTTTGGGGGAGAAGTAACAAGGTGCAGGAGTTTGAGGGAGAAGTAGCAAGGTGGAGGAGTTTGGCGGAGAAGTAGCAAGGTGGAGGAGTTTGAGGGAGAAGTAGCAAGGTGCAGGAGTTTGAGGGAGAAGTATGCAAGGTGGAGGAATTTGGGGGAGAAGTAGCAAGGTGGAGGAGTTTGGGGAGAAGTAGCAAGGTGGAGGAGTTTGAGGGAGAAGTAACAAGGTGGAGGAGTTTGAGGGAGAAGTAACAAGGAGGAGGGGTTTGGGGGAGAAGGAGCAAGGTGGAGGTGTTTGGGGGAGAAGTAACAAGGTGGAGGAGTTTGGGGAGAAGTAGCAAGGTGGAGGAGTTTGACGGAGAAGTAGCAAGGTGGAGGAGTTAGGGGGAGACGTAACAAGGTGTAAGAGTTTGAGGGAGATCTGGCAAGGTGGAGGAGTTTTGGAGAGAAGTAGCAAGGTGGAGGAGATTGAGGGAGAAGTAGCAAGGTGGAGGAGATTGAGGGAGAAGTAGCAAGGTGGAGGAGTTTTGGGGAGAAGTAGCAAGGTGAAGGAGATTGAGGGAGAAGTAGCAAGGTGGAGGAGTTTGGGGGAGAAGTAACAAGGTGTCGGAGTTTGAGGGAGAAGTAGCAAGGTGGAGGAGTTTGGGGGAGAAGTAGCAAGGTGTCGGAGTTTGAGGGAGAAGTAGCAAGGTGGAGGAGTTTGGGGGAGAAGTAGCAAGGTGGAGGAGTGGGGGGAGAAGTAGCAAGGTGGAGGAGTTTGGGGGAGAAGTAGCAAGGTGGAGGAGTGGGGGGAGAAGTAGCAAGGTGGAGGAGTTTGAGGGAGAAGTAACAAGGTGGAGGAGTTTGGGGGAGAAGTAACAAGGTGGAGGAGTTTGGGGAGAAGCAACAACGTGGAGGAGTATGGGGAGAAGTAGCAAGGTGGAGGAGTTTGAGGGAGAAGTAGCAAGGTGGGGGAGTTTGTGGGAGAATTAGCAAGGTGGAGGAGTTTGGGGGAGAAGTAGCAAGGTGGAGTAGTTTGGCGGAGAAGTAACAAGGTGGAGGAGTTTGGGGGAGAAGTAACAAGGTGGAGGAGTTTGAGGGAGAAGTAACAAGGTAGAGCAGTTTGAGGGAGAAGTAGCAAGGTGGAGGAGTTTGGGGGAGAAGTAGCAAGGTGGAGGAGTTTGAGGGTGAAGGAACAAGGTGGAGGAGTTTGAGGGAAAAGTAGCAAGGTGCAGGAATTTGGGGGAGAAGTAGCAAGGTGGAGGAGTTTGAAGGTGAAGGAACAAGGTGGAGGAGTTTGAGGGAGAAGCAGCAAGGTGGAGGAGTTTGGGGGAGAAGTAGCAAGGTGGAGGAGTTTGAGGGTGAAGGAACAAGGTGGAGGAGTTTGAGGGAGAAGTAGCAAGCTGCAGGAATTTGGGGGAGAAGTAGCAAGGTGGAGGGGTTTGAGGGAGAAGTAGCAAGGTGGAGGAGTTTGAGGGAGAAGTAACAAGGTGGAGGGGTTTGGGGGAGAAGTAGCAAGGTGGAGGAGTTTGGGGGAGAAGTAACAAGGTGGAGGAGTTTGGCGAGAAGTAGCAAGGTGGAGGAGTTTGGGGAAGGGTAGCAAGGTGGAGGAGTTTGGGGGAAAAGTAGCAAGGTGGAGGAGTTTGGGGGAGAAGTAGCAAGGTGGAGGAGTTTGGGGGAGAAGTAGCAAGGTGGAGGAGTTTGAGGGAGAAGTAACAAGGTGGAGGATTTTGGGGGAGAAGTAGCAAGGTGGAGCAGTTTGAGGGAGAAGTAGCAAGGTGGAGGAGTTTGGGGAGAAGTAGCAAGGTGGATGAGTTTGAGGGAGAAGTAGCAAGGTGGAGGAGTTTGGGGGAGACGTCGCAAAGTGGAGGAGTTTGGGGAGAAGTAGCAAGATGGAGGAGTTTGGGGAGAAGTAGCAAGGTGGAGGAGTTTGGGGGAGAAGTAGCAAGGTGGAGGAGTTTGGGGGAGGAGTAGTAAGGTGGAGGAGTTTGGGGGAAAAGTAGCAAGGTGGAGGAGTTTGGGGGAGAAGAAACAAGGTGGAGGAGTTTGGGGGAGAAGTAGCAAGGTGGAGGAGTTTTAGGGAGAAGTAACAAGGTGGAGGAGTTTGGGGGAGAAGCAGCAAGGTGGAGCAGTTTGGGGGAGAAGTAGCAAGGTGGAGGAGTTTGAGGGAGGAGTAACAAGGTGGAGGAGTTTGGGGGAGAAGTAGCAAGGTGGAGGAGTTTGGGGGAGAAGTAGCAAGGTGGAGGAGTTTGGGGGAGAAGTAACAAGGTGGAGGAGTTTGAGGGAGAAGTAACAAGGTAGAGGAATTTGAGGGAGAAGTAGCAAGGTGGAGGAGTTTGGGGGAGAAGTAGCAAGGTGGAGGAATTTGAGGGTGAAGGAACAAGGTGGAGGAGTTTGAGGGAGAAGTAGCAAGGTGCAGGAATTTGGGGGAGAAGTAGAAAGGTGGAGGAGTTTGAGGGAGAAGTAGCAAGGTGGAGGAGTTTGAGGGAGAAGTAACAAGGTGGAGGGGTTTGGGGAGAAGTAGCTAGGTGGAGGAGTTTGGGGGAGAAGTAACAAGGTGGAGGAATTTGGCGAGAAGTAGCAAGGTGGAGGAGTTTGGGGGAGGAGTAGCAAGGTGGAGGAGCTTGGGGGAAAAGTAGCAAGGTGGAGGAGTATGGGGGAGAAGTAGCAAGGTGGAGGAGTTTGGGGGAGAAGTAGCAAGGTGGAGGAGTTTGAGGGAGAAGTAACAAGGTGGAGGAGTTTGGGGGAGAAGTAGCAAGGTGGAGGAGTTTGAGGGAGAAGTAGCAAGGTGGAGGAGTTTGAGGCAGAAGTAACAAGGTGGAGGTGTTTGGGGAGGAGTAGCAAGGTGAAGGAGTTTCAGGGAGAAGTAGCAAGGTGGAGGAGTTTTGGGGGAGACGTAGCAAGGTGGAGGATTTTGGGGAGAAGTAGCAAGGTGGGGGAGTTTGAGGGAGAAGTAGCAAGGTGGAGGAGTTTGAGGGAGAAGTAGCAAGGTGGAGGAGTTTGGGGAGAAGTAGCAAGGTGGAGGAGTTTGGGGGAGACGTAGCAAGGTGGAGGAGTTTGGGGAGAAGTAGCAAGGTGGAGGAGTTTGGGGAGAAGTAGCAAGGTGGAGGAGTTTGGGGGAGAAGTAGCAAGGTGGAGGAGTTTGGGGGAGGAGTAGCAAGGTGGAGGAGTTTGGGGGAAAAGTAGCAAGGTGGAGGAGTTTGGGGATAAGTAGCAAGGTGGAGGAGTTTGAGGGAGAAGTAGCAAGGTGGAGGAGTTTGGGGGAGAAGTTGCAAGGTGCAGGATTTTGGGGAGAAATAGCAAGGTGGAGGAGTTTGGGGGAGAAGTAGAAAGGTGTAGGAGTTTGGGGGAGAAGTGGCAAGGTGGAGGAGTTTGGGGGAGAAGTAGCAAGGTGGAGGAGCTTGAGGGAGAAGTAACAAGGTGGAGGAGTTTGGGGGAGAAGTAGCAAGGTGGAGCAGCTTGGGGGAGAAGTAGCAAGGTGGAGGAGTTTGAGGGAGGAGTAACAAGGTGGAGGAGTTTGCGGGAGAAGTAGCAAGGTGGAGGAGTTTGGGGGAGAAGTAGCAAGGTGGAGGAGTTTGGGGGAGAAGTAACAAGGTGGAGGAGTTTGGGGGAGAAGTAACAAGGTAGAGGAGTTTGAGGGAGAAGTAGCAAGGTGGAGGAGTTTGGGGGAGAAGTAGCAAGGTGGAGGAGTTTGAGGGTGAAGGAACAAGGTGGAGGAGTTTGAGGGAGAAGTAGCAAGGTGCAGGAATTTGGGGGAGAAGTAGCAAGGTGGATTAGTTTGAGGGAGAAGTCGCAAGGTGGAGGACTTTGAGGGAGAAGTAACATGGTGAAGGGATTTGGGGGAGAAGTAGCAAGGTGGAGGAGTTTGGGGGAGAAGTAACAATGTGGAGGAGTTTGGCGAGAAGTAGCCATGTGGAAGAGTTTGAGGGAGAAGTATGCAAGGTGGAGGAGTTCGGGGGAGAAGTAGCAAGGTGGAGGAGTTTGGGGGAGAAGTAACAAGGTGGAGGAGTTTGGGGAGAAGTAGCAAGTTGGAGGAGTTTGGGGAGAAGTAGCAAGGTGTAGGAGTTTGGGGGAGAAGTAGCAAAGTGGAGGAGTTTGGGGGAGAAGTAGACAGGTAGAGGAGTTTGAGGGAGAAGTATCAAGGTGGAGCAGTTTGGGGGAGAGGTAACAAGGTGGAGGAGTTTGAGGGCGAAGTAGCAAGGTCGAGGAATTTGGGGGAGAATTAGCAAGGTGGAGGAGTTTGGGGGAGAATCAGCAAGGTGGAGGAGATTGGGGGAGAAGTAGCAAGGTGGAGGAGTTTGGGGGAGAAGCAGCAAGGTGGATGAGTTTGAGGGAGAAGTAGCAAGGTGGAGGAGTTTGGGGAGAAGTCGCAAGGTGGAGGAGTTTGGGGGAGAAGTAGCAAGGTGGAGGAGTTTGGGGGAGGAGTAGCAAGGTGGAGGAGTTTGGGGGAAAAGTAGCAAGGTGGAGGAGTTTGGGGGAGAAGTAGCAAGGTGGAGGAGTTTGGGGGAGACGTATCAAGGTGGAGGAGTTTGGGGGAGAAGTAACAAGGTGGAGGAGTTTGAGGGAGAAGTAACAAGGTCGAGGAGTTTGAGGGAGAAGTAGCAAGGTGGAGGTGTTTGGGGGAGAAGTAGCAAGGTGGAGGAGTTTGAGGGTGAAGGAACAAGGTGGAGGAGTTTGAGGGAAAAGTAGCAAGGTGCAGGAATTTGGGGGAGAAGTCGCAAGGTGGAGGAGTTTGAGGGAGAAGTAGCAAGGTGGAGGAGTTTGAGGGAGAAGTAACAAGGTGGACGGGTTTGGGGGAGAAGTAACAATGTGGAGGAGTTTGGGGGAGAATTAGCAAGGTGGAGGAGTTTGGGGGAGAAGTAGCAAGGTGGAGGAGTTTGAGGGAGAAGTAGCAAGGTGGAGGATTTTGGGGGAGAAGTAACAATGTGGAGGAGTTTGAGGGCGAAGTAGCAAGGTGGAGGAGTTTGGGGGAGAATTAGCAAGGTGGAGGAGTTTGGGGGAGAATTAGCAAGGTGGAGGAATTTGAGGGAGAAGTAGCAACGTGGAGGAGTTTGGGGGAGAAGTAGCAAGGTGGAGGAGTTTGGGGGAGAAGTAGCAAGGTGGAGGAATTTGGGGGAGAAGTCGCAAGGTGGAGGAGTTTGAGGGAGAAGTAGCAAGGTGGAGGAGTTTGAGGGAGAAGTAACAAGGTGGACGGGTTTGGGGGAGAAGTAGCAAGGTGGAGGATTTTGGGGGAGAAGTAACAAGGTGGAGGAGTTTGGCGAGAAGTAGCAAGGTGGAGGAGTTGGGGGAGAAGTAGCAAGGTGGAGGAGTTTGGGGGAGAAGTAGCAAGGTGGATGAGTTTGAGGGAGAAGTAGCAAGGTGGAGGAGTTTGGGGGAGACGTAGCAAGGTGGAGGAGTTTAGGGAGAAGTAGCAAGGTGGAGTAGTTTGGGGAGAAGCAGCAAGGTGGAGGAGTTTGGGGGAGAAGTAGCAAGGTGGAGGAGTTTGGGGGAGAAATAGCAAGGTGGATGAGTTTTAGGGAGAAGTAGCAAGGTGGAGGAGTTTGGGGGAGACGTAGCAAGGTGGAGGAGTTTGAGGGAGAAGTAACAAGGTGGAGGAGTTTGGGGGAGAAGTATCAAGGTGGAGGAGTTTGGGGAGAAGTAGCGAGGTGGAGGAGATTTCGGGAGTAGCAAGGTGGAGGAGTTTGGGGGAGACGTAGCAAGGTGGAGGAGTTTGGGGAGAGGTAGCAAGGTGGAGGAGTTTGGGGAGAAGTCGCAAGGTGGAGGAGTTTGGGGGAGAAGTAGCAAGGTGGAGGAGTTTGGGGGAGGAGTAGCAAGGTGGAGCAGTTTGGGGAAAAGTAGCATGGTGGAGGAGTTTGGGGGAGAAGAGGCAAGGTGGAGGAGTTTGGGGGAGAAGTAGCAAGGTGGAGCAGTTTGAGTGAGAAGTAACAAGGTGGAGGAGTTTGGGGCAGAAGTAGCAAGGTGGAGGAGTTTGGGGGAGAAGTAGCAAGGTGGAGGAGTTTGGGGGAGAAGTAACAAGGTGGAGGAGTTTGGGGGAGAAGTAACAAGGTGGAGGAGTTTGAGGGAGAAGTAACAAGGTAGAGGAGTTTGAGGGAGAAGTAGCAAGGTGGAGGAGTTTGGGGGAGAAGTAGCAAGGTGGAGGAGTTTGAGGGAGAAGTAGCAAGGTGGAGGATTTTGGGGGAGAAGTAACAATGTGGAGGAGTTTGAGGGCGAAGTAGCAAGGTGGAGGAGTTTGGGGGAGAATTAGCAAGGTGGAGGAGTTTGGGGGAGAATTAGCAAGGTGGAGGAATTTGAGGGAGAAGTAGCAAGGTGGAGGAGTTTGGGGGAGAAGTAGCAAGGTGGAGGAGTTTGGGGAGAAGCAGCAAGGTGGAGGAGTTTGGGGGAGAAGTAGCAAGGTGGAGGAGTTTGGGGGAGAAATAGCAAGGTGGATGAGTTTTAGGGAGAAGTAGCAAGGTGGAGGAGTTTGGGGGAGACGTAGCAAGGTGGAGGAGTTTGGGGGAGAAGTAGCAAGGTGGATGAGTTTGAGGGAGAAGTAGCAAGGTGGAGGAGTTTGGGGGAGACGTCGCAAAGTGGAGGAGTTTGGGGAGAAGTAGCAAGATGGAGGAGTTTGGGGAGAAGTAGCAAGGTGGAGGAGTTTGGGGGAGAAGTAGCAAGGTGGAGGAGTTTGGGGGAGGAGTAGTAAGGTGGAGGAGTTTGGGGGAAAAGTAGCAAGGTGGAGGAGTTTGGGGGAGAAGAAACAAGGTGGAGGAGTTTGGGGGAGAAGTAGCAAGGTGGAGGAGTTTTAGGGAGAAGTAACAAGGTGGAGGAGTTTGGGGGAGAAGCAGCAAGGTGGAGCAGTTTGGGGGAGAAGTAGCAAGGTGGAGGAGTTTGAGGGAGGAGTAACAAGGTGGAGGAGTTTGGGGGAGAAGTAGCAAGGTGGAGGAGTTTGGGGGAGAAGTAGCAAGGTGGAGGAGTTTGGGGGAGAAGTAACAAGGTGGAGGAGTTTGAGGGAGAAGTAACAAGGTAGAGGAATTTGAGGGAGAAGTAGCAAGGTGGAGGAGTTTGGGGGAGAAGTAGCAAGGTGGAGGAATTTGAGGGTGAAGGAACAAGGTGGAGGAGTTTGAGGGAGAAGTAGCAAGGTGCAGGAATTTGGGGGAGAAGTAGAAAGGTGGAGGAGTTTGAGGGAGAAGTAGCAAGGTGGAGGAGTTTGAGGGAGAAGTAACAAGGTGGAGGGGTTTGGGGGAGAAGTAGCTAGGTGGAGGAGTTTGGGGGAGAAGTAACAAGGTGGAGGAATTTGGCGAGAAGTAGCAAGGTGGAGGAGTTTGGGGGAGGAGTAGCAAGGTGGAGGAGCTTGGGGGAAAAGTAGCAAGGTGGAGGAGTATGGGGGAGAAGTAGCAAGGTGGAGGAGTTTGGGGGAGAAGTAGCAAGGTGGAGGAGTTTGAGGGAGAAGTAACAAGGTGGAGGAGTTTGGGGGAGAAGTAGCAAGGTGGAGGAGTTTGAGGGAGAAGTAGCAAGGTGGAGGAGTTTGAGGCAGAAGTAACAAGGTGGAGGTGTTTGGGGAGGAGTAGCAAGGTGAAGGAGTTTCAGGGAGAAGTAGCAAGGTGGAGGAGTTTTGGGGGAGACGTAGCAAGGTGGAGGATTTTGGGGAGAAGTAGCAAGGTGGGGGAGTTTGAGGGAGAAGTAGCAAGGTGGAGGAGTTTGAGGGAGAAGTAGCAAGGTGGAGGAGTTTGGGGAGAAGTAGCAAGGTGGAGGAGTTTGGGGGAGACGTAGCAAG
The DNA here is from genome assembly GCF_052327205.1 of Somniosus microcephalus. NCBI lineage: Eukaryota > Metazoa > Chordata > Chondrichthyes > Squaliformes > Somniosidae > Somniosus > Somniosus microcephalus. The sequence goes on from NC_140992.1 coordinate 121,377,906, forward strand.
GTGGAGGAGTTTGGGGAGAAGTAGCAAGGTGGAGGAGTTTGGGGAGAAGTAGCAAGGTGGAGGAGTTTGGGGGAGAAGTAGCAAGGTGGAGGAGTTTGGGGGAGGAGTAGCAAGGTGGAGGAGTTTGGGGGAAAAGTAGCAAGGTGGAGGAGTTTGGGGATAAGTAGCAAGGTGGAGGAGTTTGAGGGAGAAGTAGCAAGGTGGAGGAGTTTGGGGGAGAAGTTGCAAGGTGCAGGATTTTGGGGAGAAATAGCAAGGTGGAGGAGTTTGGGGGAGAAGTAGAAAGGTGTAGGAGTTTGGGGGAGAAGTGGCAAGGTGGAGGAGTTTGGGGGAGAAGTAGCAAGGTGGAGGAGCTTGAGGGAGAAGTAACAAGGTGGAGGAGTTTGGGGGAGAAGTAGCAAGGTGGAGCAGCTTGGGGGAGAAGTAGCAAGGTGGAGGAGTTTGAGGGAGGAGTAACAAGGTGGAGGAGTTTGCGGGAGAAGTAGCAAGGTGGAGGAGTTTGGGGGAGAAGTAGCAAGGTGGAGGAGTTTGGGGGAGAAGTAACAAGGTGGAGGAGTTTGGGGGAGAAGTAACAAGGTAGAGGAGTTTGAGGGAGAAGTAGCAAGGTGGAGGAGTTTGGGGGAGAAGTAGCAAGGTGGAGGAGTTTGAGGGTGAAGGAACAAGGTGGAGGAGTTTGAGGGAGAAGTAGCAAGGTGCAGGAATTTGGGGGAGAAGTAGCAAGGTGGATTAGTTTGAGGGAGAAGTCGCAAGGTGGAGGACTTTGAGGGAGAAGTAACATGGTGAAGGGATTTGGGGGAGAAGTAGCAAGGTGGAGGAGTTTGGGGGAGAAGTAACAATGTGGAGGAGTTTGGCGAGAAGTAGCCATGTGGAAGAGTTTGAGGGAGAAGTATGCAAGGTGGAGGAGTTCGGGGGAGAAGTAGCAAGGTGGAGGAGTTTGGGGGAGAAGTAACAAGGTGGAGGAGTTTGGGGAGAAGTAGCAAGTTGGAGGAGTTTGGGGAGAAGTAGCAAGGTGCAGGAGTTTGGGGGAGAAGTAGCAAAGTGGAGGAGTTTGGGGGAGAAGTAGACAGGTAGAGGAGTTTGAGGGAGAAGTATCAAGGTGGAGCAGTTTGGGGGAGAGGTAACAAGGTGGAGGAGTTTGAGGGCGAAGTAGCAAGGTCGAGGAATTTGGGGGAGAATTAGCAAGGTGGAGGAGTTTGGGGGAGAATCAGCAAGGTGGAGGAGATTGGGGGAGAAGTAGCAAGGTGGAGGAGTTTGGGGGAGAAGCAGCAAGGTGGATGAGTTTGAGGGAGAAGTAGCAAGGTGGAGGAGTTTGGGGAGAAGTCGCAAGGTGGAGGAGTTTGGGGGAGAAGTAGCAAGGTGGAGGAGTTTGGGGGAGGAGTAGCAAGGTGGAGGAGTTTGGGGGAAAAGTAGCAAGGTGGAGGAGTTTGGGGGAGAAGTAGCAAGGTGGAGGAGTTTGGGGGAGACGTATCAAGGTGGAGGAGTTTGGGGGAGAAGTAACAAGGTGGAGGAGTTTGAGGGAGAAGTAACAAGGTCGAGGAGTTTGAGGGAGAAGTAGCAAGGTGGAGGTGTTTGGGGGAGAAGTAGCAAGGTGGAGGAGTTTGAGGGTGAAGGAACAAGGTGGAGGAGTTTGAGGGAAAAGTAGCAAGGTGCAGGAATTTGGGGGAGAAGTCGCAAGGTGGAGGAGTTTGAGGGAGAAGTAGCAAGGTGGAGGAGTTTGAGGGAGAAGTAACAAGGTGGACGGGTTTGGGGGAGAAGTAACAATGTGGAGGAGTTTGGGGGAGAATTAGCAAGGTGGAGGAGTTTGGGGGAGAAGTAGCAAGGTGGAGGAGTTTGAGGGAGAAGTAGCAAGGTGGAGGATTTTGGGGGAGAAGTAACAATGTGGAGGAGTTTGAGGGCGAAGTAGCAAGGTGGAGGAGTTTGGGGGAGAATTAGCAAGGTGGAGGAGTTTGGGGGAGAATTAGCAAGGTGGAGGAATTTGAGGGAGAAGTAGCAACGTGGAGGAGTTTGGGGGAGAAGTAGCAAGGTGGAGGAGTTTGGGGGAGAAGTAGCAAGGTGGAGGAATTTGGGGGAGAAGTCGCAAGGTGGAGGAGTTTGAGGGAGAAGTAGCAAGGTGGAGGAGTTTGAGGGAGAAGTAACAAGGTGGACGGGTTTGGGGGAGAAGTAGCAAGGTGGAGGATTTTGGGGGAGAAGTAACAAGGTGGAGGAGTTTGGCGAGAAGTAGCAAGGTGGAGGAGTTGGGGGAGAAGTAGCAAGGTGGAGGAGTTTGGGGGAGAAGTAGCAAGGTGGATGAGTTTGAGGGAGAAGTAGCAAGGTGGAGGAGTTTGGGGGAGACGTAGCAAGGTGGAGGAGTTTAGGGAGAAGTAGCAAGGTGGAGTAGTTTGGGGAGAAGCAGCAAGGTGGAGGAGTTTGGGGGAGAAGTAGCAAGGTGGAGGAGTTTGGGGGAGAAATAGCAAGGTGGATGAGTTTTAGGGAGAAGTAGCAAGGTGGAGGAGTTTGGGGGAGACGTAGCAAGGTGGAGGAGTTTGAGGGAGAAGTAACAAGGTGGAGGAGTTTGGGGGAGAAGTATCAAGGTGGAGGAGTTTGGGGAGAAGTAGCGAGGTGGAGGAGATTTCGGGAGTAGCAAGGTGGAGGAGTTTGGGGGAGACGTAGCAAGGTGGAGGAGTTTGGGGAGAGGTAGCAAGGTGGAGGAGTTTGGGGAGAAGTCGCAAGGTGGAGGAGTTTGGGGGAGAAGTAGCAAGGTGGAGGAGTTTGGGGGAGGAGTAGCAAGGTGGAGCAGTTTGGGGAAAAGTAGCATGGTGGAGGAGTTTGGGGGAGAAGAGGCAAGGTGGAGGAGTTTGGGGGAGAAGTAGCAAGGTGGAGCAGTTTGAGTGAGAAGTAACAAGGTGGAGGAGTTTGGGGCAGAAGTAGCAAGGTGGAGGAGTTTGGGGGAGAAGTAGCAAGGTGGAGGAGTTTGGGGGAGAAGTAACAAGGTGGAGGAGTTTGGGGGAGAAGTAACAAGGTGGAGGAGTTTGAGGGAGAAGTAACAAGGTAGAGGAGTTTGAGGGAGAAGTAGCAAGGTGGAGGAGTTTGGGGGAGAAGTAGCAAGGTGGAGGAGTTTGAGGGAGAAGTAGCAAGGTGGAGGATTTTGGGGGAGAAGTAACAATGTGGAGGAGTTTGAGGGCGAAGTAGCAAGGTGGAGGAGTTTGGGGGAGAATTAGCAAGGTGGAGGAGTTTGGGGGAGAATTAGCAAGGTGGAGGAATTTGAGGGAGAAGTAGCAAGGTGGAGGAGTTTGGGGGAGAAGTAGCAAGGTGGAGGAGTTTGGGGGAGAAGCAGCAAGGTGGAGGAGTTTGGGGGAGAAGTAGCAAGGTGGAGGAGTTTGGGGGAGAAATAGCAAGGTGGATGAGTTTTAGGGAGAAGTAGCAAGGTGGAGGAGTTTGGGGGAGACGTAGCAAGGTGGAGGAGTTTGAGGGAGAAGTAACAAGGTGGAGGAGTTTGGGGGAGAAGTATCAAGGTGGAGGAGTTTGGGGAGAAGTAGCGAGGTGGAGGAGATTTCGGGAGTAGCAAGGTGGAGGAGTTTGGGGGAGACGTAGCAAGGTGGAGGAGTTTGGGGAGAGGTAGCAAGGTGGAGGAGTTTGGGGAGAAGTCGCAAGGCGGAGGAGTTTGGGGGAGAAGTAGCAAGGTGGAGGAGTTTGGGGGAGGAGTAGCAAGGTGGAGCAGTTTGGGGAAAAGTAGCAAGGTGGAGGAGTTTGGGGGAGAAGAGGCAAGGTGGAGGAGTTTGGGGGGAGAAGTAGCAAGGTGGAGCAGTTTGAGTGAGAAGTAACAAGGTGGAGGAGTTTGGGGCAGAAGTAGCAAGGTGGAGGAGTTTGGGGGAGAAGTAGCAAGGTGGAGGAGTTTGGGGGAGAAGTAACAAGGTGGAGGAGTTTGGGGGAGAAGTAACAAGGTGGAGGAGTTTGAGGGAGAAGTAACAAGGTAGAGGAGTTTGAGGGAGAAGTAGCAAGGTGGAGGAGTTTGGGGGAGAAGTAGCAAGGTGGAGGAGTTTGAGGGAGAAGTAGCAAGGTGGAGGATTTTGGGGGAGAAGTAACAATGTGGAGGAGTTTGAGGGCGAAGTAGCAAGGTGGAGGAGTTTGGGGGAGAATTAGCAAGGTGGAGGAGTTTGGGGGAGAATTAGCAAGGTGGAGGAATTTGAGGGAGAAGTAGCAAGGTGGAGGAGTTTGGGGGAGAAGTAGCAAGGTGGAGGAGTTTGGGGGAGAAGTAGCAAGGTGGAGGAGTTTGAGGGAGAAGGAACAAGGTGGACGAGTTTGAGGGAGAAGTAGCAAGGTGCAGGAATTTGGGGGAGAAGTAGCAAGGTGGAGGAGTTTGAGGGAGAAGTAGCAAGGTGGAGGAGTTTGAGGGAGAAGTAACAAGGTGGAGGTGTATGGGGAGGAGTAGCAAGGTGAAGGAGTTTCATGGAGAAGTCGCAAGGTGGAGGAGTTTTGGGGGAGACGTAGCAAGGTGGAGGAGTTTGGGGAGAAGTAGCAAGGTGGGGGAGTTTGAGGGAGAAGTAGCAAGGTGGAGGAGTTTGAGGGAGAAGTAGCAAGGTGGAGGAGTTTGGGGAGAAGTAGCAAGGTGGAGGAGTTTGGGGAGACGTAGCAAGGTGGAGGAGTTTGGGGAGAAGTAGCAAGGTGGAGGAGTTTGGGGAGAAGTAGCAAGGTGGAGGAGTTTGGGGGAGAAGTAGCAAGGTGGAGGAGTTTGAGGGAGAAGTAGCAAGGTGGTGGAGTTTGGGGGAGAAGTTGCAAGGTGGTGGAGTTTGGGGGAGAAGTTGCAAGGTGGAGGAGTTTGGGGAGAAATAGCAAGGTGGAGGAGTTTGGGGGAGAAGTAGAAAGGTGTAGGAGTTTGGGGGAGAAGTGGCAAGGTGGAGGAGTTTGGGGGAGAAGTAGCAAGGTGGAGGAGCTTGAGGGAGAAGTAACAAGGTGGAGGAGTTTGGGGGAGAAGTAGCAAGGTGGAGCAGCTTGGGGGAGAAGTAGCAGGGTGGAGGAGTTTGAGGGAGGAGTAACAAGGTGGAGGAGTTTGCGGGAGAAGTAGCAAGGTGGAGGAGTTTGGGGGAGAAGTAGCAAGGTGGAGGAGTTTGGGGGAGAAGTAACAAGGTGGAGGAGTTTGGGGGAGAAGTAACAAGGTGGAGGAGTTTGAGGGAGAAGTAACAAGGTAGAGGAGTTTGAGGGAGTAGTAGCAAGGTGGAGGAGTTTGGGGGAGAAGTAGCAAGGTGGAGGAGTTTGAGGGTGAAGGAACAAGGTAGAGGAGTTTGAGGGAGAAGTAGCAAGGTGCAGGAATTTGGGGGAGAAGTAGCAAGGTGGATGAGTTTGAGGGAGAAGTAGCAAGGTGGAGGACTTTGAGGGAGAAGTAACATGGTGGAGGGGTTTGGGGGAGAAGAAGCAAGGTGGAGGAGTTTGGGGGAGAAGTAACAATGTGGAGGAGTTTGGCGAGAAGTAGCAAGGTGGAGGAGTTTGAGGGAGAAGTATGCAAGGTGGAGGAGTTTGGGGGAGAAGTAGCAAGGTGGAGGAGTTTGGGGGAGAAGTAACAAGGTGGGGGAGTTTGGGGAGAAGTAGCAAGTTGGAGGAGTTTGGGGAGAAGTAGCAAGGTGCAGGAGTTTGGGGGAGAAGTAGCAAAGTGGAGGAGTTTGGGGGAGAAGTAGACAGGTGGAGGAGTTTGAGGGAGAAGTATCAAGGTGGAGGAGTTTGGGGGAGAGGTAACAAGATGGAGGAGTTTAAGGGCGAAGTAGCAAGGTGGAGGAGTTTGGGATGAATTAGCAAGGTGGAGGAGTTTGGGGGAGAATCAGCAAGGTGGAGGAGATTGGGGGAGAAGTAGCAAGGTGGAGGAGTTTGGGGGAGAAGCAGCAAGGTGGATGAGTTTGAGGGAGAAGTAGCAAGGTGGAGGAGTTTGGGGAGAAGTCGCAAGGTGGAGGAGTTTGGGGGAGAAGTAGCAAGGTGGAGGTGTTTGGGGGAGGAGTAGCAAGGTGGAGGAGTTTGGGGGAAAAGTAGCAAGGTGGAGGAGTTTGGGGGAGAAGTAGCAAGGTGGAGGAGTTTGGGGGAGAAGTAACAAGGTGGAGGAGTTTGGGGGAGAAGTAACAAGGTGCAGGAGTTTGAGGGAGAAGTAACAAGGTAGAGGAGTTTGAGGGAGAAGTAGCAAGGAGGAGGAGTTTGGGGGAGAAGTAGCAAGGTGGAGGAGTTTGAGGGTGAAGGAACAAGGTGGAGGAGTTTGAGGGAAAAGTAGCAAGGTGCAGGAATTTGGGGGAGAAGTAGCAAGGTGGAGGAGTTTGAGGGAGAAGTAGCAAGGTGGAGGAGTTTGAGGGCGAAGTAACAAGGTGGAGGGGTTTGGGGGAGAAGTAGCAATGTGGAGGAGTTTGGGGGAGAAGTAACAAGGTGGAGGACCTTGGCGAGAAGTAGCAAGGTGGAGGAGTTTGGGGGAGAAGTAGCAAGGTGGAGGAGTTTGGGGGAGGAGTAGCAAGGTGGAGCAGTTTGGGGAAAAGTAGCAAGGTGGAGGAGTTTGGGGGAGAAGAGGCAAGGTGGAGGAGTTTGGGGGAGAAGTAGCAAGGTGGAGCAGTTTGAGTGAGAAGTAACAAGGTGGAGGAGTTTGGGGCAGAAGTAGCAAGGTGGAGGAGTTTGGGGGAGAAGTAGCAAGGTGGAGGAGTTTGGGGGAGAAGTAACAAGGTGGAGGAGTTTGGGGGAGAAGTAACAAGGTGGAGGAGTTTGAGGGAGAAGTAACAAGGTAGAGGAGTTTGAGGGAGAAGTAGCAAGGTGGAGGAGTTTGGGGGAGAAGTAGCAAGGTGGAGGAGTTTGAGGGAGAAGTAGCAAGGTGGAGGATTTTGGGGGAGAAGTAACAATGTGGAGGAGTTTGAGGGCGAAGTAGCAAGGTGGAGGAGTTTGGGGGAGAATTAGCAAGGTGGAGGAGTTTGGGGGAGAATTAGCAAGGTGGAGGAATTTGAGGGAGAAGTAGCAAGGTGGAGGAGTTTGGGGGAGAAGTAGCAAGGTGGAGGAGTTTGGGGGAGAAGTAGCAAGGTGGAGGAGTTTGAGGGAGAAGGAACAAGGTGGACGAGTTTGAGGGAGAAGTAGCAAGGTGCAGGAATTTGGGGGAGAAGTAGCAAGGTGGAGGAGTTTGAGGGAGAAGTAGCAAGGTGGAGGAGTTTTGAGGGAGAAGTAACAAGGTGGAGGTGTATGGGGAGGAGTAGCAAGGTGAAGGAGTTTCATGGGAGAAGTCGCAAGGTGGAGGAGTTTTGGGGGAGACGTAGCAAGGTGGAGGAGTTTGGGGAGAAGTAGCAAGGTGGGGAGTTTGAGGAGAGAGTAGCAAGGTGGAGGAGTTTGAGGGAGAAGTAGCAAGGTGGAGGAGTTTGGGGAGAAGTAGCAAGGTGGAGGAGTTTGGGGAGACGTAGCAAGGTGGAGGAGTTTGGGGAGAAGTAGCAAGGTGGAGGAGTTTGGGGAGAAGTAGCAAGGTGGAGGAGTTTGGGGGAGAGAAGTAGCAAGGTGGAGGAGTTTGAGGGAGAGAGTAGCAAGGTGGTGGAGTTTGGGGGGAGAAGTTGCAAGGTGGTGGAGTTTGGAGGGAGAAGTTGCAAGGTGGAGGAGTTTGGGGAGAAATAGCAAGGTGGAGGAGTTTTGGGGGAGAAGTAGAAAGGTGTAGGAGTTTGGGGGAGAAGTGGCAAGGTGAGGAGTTTGGGGGAGAAGTAGCAAGGTGGAGGAGCTTGAGGGAGAAGTAACAAGGTGGAGGAGTTTGGGGGAGAAGTAGCAAGGTGGAGCAGCTGGGGGGAGAAGTAGCAGGGTGGAGGAGTTTGAGGGAGGAGTAACAAGGTGGAGGAGTTTGCGGGAGAAGGTAGCAAGGTGGAGGAGTTTGGGGGAGAAGTAGCAAGGTGGAGGAGTTTGGGGAGAAGTACAAGGTGGAGGAGTTTGGCGGGAGAAGTAACAAGGTGGAGGAGTTTGAGGGAGAAGTAACAAGGTAGAGGAGTTTGAGGGGAGTAGTAGCAAGGTGGAGGAGTTTGGGGGAGAAGTAGCAAGGTGGAGGAGTTTGAGGGATGAGAGGAACAAGGTAGAGGAGTTTGAGGGAGAAGTAGCAAGGTGCAGGATTTTGGGGGAGAAGTAGCAAGGTGGATGAGTTTGAGGGAGAAGTAGCAAGGTGGAGGACTTTGAGGGAGAAGTAACATGGTGGAGGGGTTTGGGGGAGAAGAAGCAAGGTGGAGGAGAGTTTGGGGGAGAAGTAACAATGTGGAGGAGTTTGGCGAGAAGTAGCAAGGTGGAGGAGTTTGAGGGGAGAAGTAAGCAAGGTGGAGGAGTTTGGGGGAGAAGTAGCAAGGTGGAGGAGTTCTGGGGGAGAAGTAACAAGGTGGGGGAGTTTGGGGAGAAGTAGCAAGTTGGAGGAGTTTGGGGAGAAGTAGCAAGGTGCAGGAGTTTGGGGGAGAAGTAGCAAAGTGAGAGAGTTTGGGGGAGAAGTAGACAGGTGGAGGAGTTTGAGGGAGAAGTATCAAGGTGGAGGAGTTTGGGGGAGAGGTAACAAGGTGGAGGAGTTTAAGGGCGAAGTAGCAAGGTGGAGGAGTTTGGGATGAATTAGCAAGGTGGAGGGAGTTTGGGGGAGAATCAGCAAGGTGGAGGAGATTTGGGGGAGAAGTAGCAAGGTGGAGGAGTTTGGGGGAGAAGCAGCAAGGTGGATGAGTTTGAGGGAGAAGTAGCAAGGTGGAGGAGTTTGGGGAGAAGTCGCAAGGTGGAGGAGTTTGGGGGAGAAGTAGCAAGGTGGAGGTGTTTGGAGGGAGGAGTAGCAAGGTGGAGGAGTTTGGGGGAAAAGTAGCAAGGTGGAGGAGTTTGGGGGAGAAGGTAGCAAGGTGGAGGAGTTTGGGGGAGAAGTAACAAGGTGGAGGAGTTTGGGGGAGAAGTAACAAGGTGCGAGAGTTTGAGGGAGAGAGTAACAAGGGTAGAGGAGTTTGAGGGAGAAGTAGCAAGGAGAGGAGTTTGGGGGAGAAGTAGCAAGGTGGAGGAGTTTGAGGGTGAAGGAACAAGGTGGAGGAGTTTGAGGGAAAAGTAGCAAGGTGCAGGAATTTGGGGGAGAAGTAGCAAGGTGGAGGAGTTTGAGGGAGAAGTAGCAAGGTGGAGGAGGTTTGAGGGCGAAGTAACAAGGTGGAGGGGTTTGGGGGAGAGAGTAGCAATGTGGAGGAGTTTGGGGGAGAAGTAACAAGGTGGAGGACCTTGGCGAGAAGTAGCAAGGTGGAGGAGTTTGCGGGGAGAAGTAGCAAGGTGGAGGAGTTTGGGGAGAAGTAGCAAGTGTGGATGAGTTTGAGGGAGATGGTAGCAAGGTGGAGGAGTTTGGGGGAGACGTAGCAAGGTGGAGGAGTTTAGGGGAGAAGTAGCAAGGTGGAGAGAGTTTTGGGGAGAAGCAGCAAGGTGGAGGATTTTGGGGGAGAAGTAACAAGGTGGAGGAGTTTGGCGAGAAGTAGCAAGGTGGAGGAGTTGGGGGAGAAGTTAGCAAGGTGGAGGAGTTTGGGGGGAGAAGTAGCAAGGTGGATGAGTTTGAGGGAGAAGTAGCAAGGTGGAGGAGTTTGGGGGAGACGTAGCAAGGTGGAGGAGTTTAGGGAGAAGTAGCAAGGTGGAGTAGTTTGGGGGAGAAGCAGCAAGGTGGAGGAGTTTGGGGGAGAAGTAGCAAGGTGGAGGAGTTTGGGGCGAGAAATAGCAAGGTGGATGAGTTTTAGGAGGAGGAGTGAGCAAGGGTGGA